>NC_041333.1:29182228-29224728 GCF_004354835.1 Perca flavescens
AACATAGAATGTGAGCATTGATCCTGCTTTTCCAGATTTACCAAGCCTCTGTACATGCTCAGGGGAAGACCTGGATCGGACCTTTACCATGAGTCATATCAAAGCAGATGACCTGGCTAAGTGGTTAATGTAATGGCCTGGCATTCTATTGTGTTCTGCACGCATGGAATTGAATTCCTCATTTTAACCCAAACCACCATATTTTTCTAAACTTGCGACATTAACAGCATGTTTAAAACCGTGACGTTACCATATTTGGTGGTATGCGGTCATATTTCCGTTAATTTATGAAACGCTCCTGTGGGTCGTATAAGAGGGGAGGAACAAAGGACAGATGTCCTCCATGGTTTGGAGGACTGGTTGGTAAAACAGCTAAACATTTGTGTTTAGTTGTCATTCCAAACACTCTGTGACTTTGTGATGAAAGTTATGTTTGTTGTCGCTAATCCTCGGAGATGGTCCAGGGGTGAAAGACGCAGTTTGGACTTCACGACACGTGGTTCAATCTACGCCACACAGGAACGTTTATGTTGAATGAATGTGTACATTTGCGATCATGCGTCCGTCATTTCACGTCGATTTCAACTTTTTCAATATGCTATACTATTACTTTTTTGTGAATTTTTTCGACATGCTATACTATGACTTTTTTTGACATACAATACTATTACTTTTTTCCGACATTCCATACTATGACTTTTTTATCACCTTTTGACGAACTAAACTATACTACTTTTTTTGATTTACAATACTATGACTTTTGATGACTTTTTAGACGTACTATACAGTTACTTTTTAATGGATTTTTGCAAAATATTCTGCTATGAATGTTTTCTACATAAAGAATTTGCTTGCATGATGGCTTAGAGATTAGCACTGATGCAAATAAGAGGAGCAAGTAAGCTCTGCATCCCTGAACTCTGGTTTGATTCCCAGCCGGGCTAGGTTTTTTGGTGTGGAGTTTGCATATTCTTCCACACTTTCTTTGACATCCTATACTATGGCTTTTGTTATGACTTTTTTCGATGAACTATACTATACTACTTTTTTACTTTTTCTTACAATACTATGAATTTTGATGACTTTTTCCAACATATTCTGCTATGAATGTTTTATACGTCATTATTTTGGTTGCACAATTGCTCAGATGTTAGCACTGATGCAAATAAAACCAGCAAGTAGACTCTGCCGCCTTGAACTCTGGTTTGATCCCCAACCAAGGTCCAATTGTTGTTCAGAGCTATTTGATATAACAATGTCGAAACTATACTATGACTTTTTTAGACTTGAAATACTGACTTTTTTCAAAATATTATACTAAGACTTTTTATGACTTTTTTCAACATACTATAATGTGACTTTTTTAAATAGTATGTCGAAAAAAAGTCACAGTATAATATGTTGAAAAAAGTAATTGTATAGTATGTCAACAAATGATAGTATGATATGTAGAAAGAATTTAAATATGGAATGTTGAAAAGAGTTAAAACAAAGTCATAGTAGGCCTATAGTATTTTGAAAAAAAAGTCATATTATAGTATGTTGAAATTAGTCATAGTATTATATGTCGAAAACGTCACAGTGTAGTATGTTAAAAAAAGTGATAAAGAAAGTAATTGTATAGTAGGTCAAAAAAAGTAGCAGTATAGTATATATCGAAAAAGTCATAGTATAGTATTTCGAAAAAAGTCATAGTATGATATGTTGAAAAGAGGGGTGGGGGGGTGTTCATGTTGCAAATTGTATGTTTTGTGTTAAAGTTAAATACAAATTGTTAATCATAAAAAGATTCACTAGTTCCCTAATGGATGACATCATATGGTCATATTAAAATGTGTTGAAGATCAGCCTTCCAAACCCAAAACAGACAGACGGAACTGAAAGTAAAGCTGAACTGATCCTGGATCAGACTGCCACTTGCTGTCAGCAGAGTGTTAATAGAGGGTGAATGAAGGCGGTGGGTGGGTTTAGACAGAAGCTCTTGAAGATCAGTGAGGACTAACGGCTTGATAACGAGTTGATCATTGGTGCTGGTGGGGGAGCAGAGGGGGGGGCTGAATAATTGGGGAGCCAGCTGACGTGAGACTGTTTCTGGGGTAAATTTGGCCTGGTGTGAGCCAGGAGCCATCCACCCCCGAGAAGATGCACCATGCACAGGAAAAAGAACAAAGTCAACACTTCTGTAAAAATATTAAGATACACACTCTATTTCGAATTTTACTAAAGCAGTTCTGTGTCCTTTCAAAGTGTTGTAGGAACAATGGTATGTATTTGTTCTCCCCTGGTAGACAGTATAACCTTCTCTTTGCGGCTGCAATGGCCCACTTCCCCCACAGGGATGATTAAAGTTTTATCTCATCTTAACTGTTGGAAAAAATTGCTTTGAAAGCATAATATATAGCTCATTAATTCAAATCAAAGAAAATACATGAGATTACAATATCTTTTCTGTGGAGAAAAGTGTATGTAATCAGCTTTTCTTCTGAGTTATGTACAGCCAAGTGACTGTTACCCAAGATGTACAGTATGTTGGTCATTTATATTTATATTTCCACTATGAAATATTAAGCAGCATGACATCATTGCAATTTGTTTTTACTTTGGAATCAGTAAAGGGGAAATACATAAAGCAGCTTAACATCTTGACGTTTAAAATGAATAAGCACTCGTCCCACAATAACCTTTATTTCACAGTTTGCTGAATTTGTTGTGTTTCCTCTTTCAGCCATTACCCTTTCTTCTCTTATTGTGTGTCTACTCATTCATGTATTTATAAGGTGAGAGACAATCATTTGCGTCCTCACTGTGGTGTCAATACACACATTCAGGCTGGCTGAAGATGTCAGGATGGGGATGGAACACACACACAAACACACACACACACAACACACACACAGGCATGTGGTCTCCTATAAATCCTGTTTCTTACTATCATCATTTGACTATGTGACCTCTGTCAACAGCACATGCAAATGTTGAAGATAGGCCTGAAACATGATTTCCCTTTGCTTATACTGTGAAACAAATATGCAGAAATCTGTTCCACTGACAAACTGACAAAGACAAAACAAGAATGTGAGATATTCATACACCTTTAAAGGAACGGTATGACATTTAAAAAAAACAACTTCAAATATTATTTTAGGGCTTATTGTTTACCTTTATTAAATAGGCATAAAGGGAACAAGGGGGGGTATGATGTGCAACAAAGGCCCCGTGGCTGGAATCAAACAAGGCAGAGTGATGTTATGTGGCAGGTGCTGTAACCATTTGGCTACCAGTGCACTTGTGTGTTAGGAAATGCTTTGGGAAACACACCTATTCACTGGATTATTATTTGATTGTCAGGCAACCAGCCGAAACTCCAGAAAGTTACTATTTACTAGTCCTGGCCAAGAAACAGTCAAGAAACCCTTTTTTAAAACTTTAAAGAACCCTATTACGTAGAATGACCTCCTAGATTTCTTGAGTTTTATATTTGTAGATTTATCAGCGACCTCCTCAACACTTTTCACCTGCAGCGTTTACATTCATTTTGGTTTGATTCACTGTTCCACTGTTGTCCTTCATAACAGTATTGCCAAAACAAAAATAATAGTTCTAATATAGTTCTCTAGGATTGTATTTCAATACTCTTGCTATATAAAGTAACTTTCAAATTGATTTGTATGCTAACTCACTCAAGGTCCATTTAGATGCTGTTGTGAAACTTCCGATCATATCAAATGATCTTCATCACTAAACTTCATGGACAATACCATGTGGTATGATTGAAAGAGAGGTCACATTGTTTGGTCAGCTTTCTAGAAAATGGTTTTAAATAAATGAACCCAAAACATTTCTCAATGTAGCATCTCAAAAGGTCAATTTACCCTACTGGAAGCCAGAGTTTGCAGCATTGGAAGCGTGAACAGGGTATAGGACTCCTGCACATTGAGTCACATATACTGTAAGGTATGAACCAGGGCCCCAGGCAGTGGATTTTCAAACCAGGCTTTGTTTGAGGCCGGGAAGGAGAGCAGATGCTTCGCTCATTCAATCATGCATGTCACGCCATGCACCGCTCTCTGGCTGCCGAGCTTAACCTCTCTACTGCCACCCTTCTCTCTATAGCATGCACTCTCTCTGTCTGTCTGTATCGGACCTCACTTGGTGTGTGTGTGTGTGTGTGTGTGTGTGTGTGTGTGTGTGTGTGTGTGTGTGTTTGTGTGTATTTTGCAGAAAAGATACATCTGGCATCGGGTGCTAATCTAAACCAGGTGGTGGAAGACCAGTCCACTGTTGTCATGAATGTGACAACAAACTGCCAGGCACCTCACACCCCACACTGACCCCACAACGAGGAGGAAATGTGTGCGTTGAGCTCCTTGTGTGTGTGTGTGTGTGTGTGTGTGTGTGTGTGTGTGTGTGTGTGTGAGAGAGAGAGAGAGAGAGACAGAAACCAAAGTAGTAACAGAAAAAAAGATATGAATGTTGGTTTTCCTCATGTTTGTGTGTGTAGGCTTGTGTGTGTCCTTGATCCTCCTATCCACAGAAGCCCACCCGTAACTTGGCACATTGAGGCGATCAGTGTCCTGGTGGAGTGTCAGCTGGTGACAGGGTGCTGTTTACCTACCATGACGGATGGGAGTGGGGTCACCAGAGAGGCAAGCATTTTATCTAACACCACCTCTGACCTCTGAGTCTCCACTGTCTTTTTGTGTTCAGGTTTTACTTAAACTGTTAGCCAATGTAATACTATTGCTCCTTTCTACTTATTCATCCACATTGTCTTCCTTCTGAATTTAATGAAACTCAGTTTCAAAGACTTATGGTAAGGGGCTCCTGGATAGCTCACCTGGATGAGTGTGCATGTACAGAAGCCGCAGGTTAAGTTTCTGCGGCCCTTTGCTGCATGTCATTCCTCCTCTTTCTCCCATTTCACATCTCAAGCTGTCCTGTCTAATGACCTAACTGATGGTTAAAGTCGCGAGCATGTTTGTTCGAATGAAGCAACATTTATTTGTCCTCATCACTCATTTTGCTCACTCTATCTGCTGTTTGGTGCTCAGCAGGTGTGTGTTTTAGGGCTTTCTTGCTGAAAACAGCTGCATGCGATTTGTTCCATTATGGTCCATTGTTATAAAATATTGCTTATAGCTACTTTGAGTTAAAAGACTTTCTGACAGCATGAAAACAACCCATGATCACCATGCCGACGGTTAACGCACATGCAGGCCCACTAATTTAGTGCAGTGCCCTTCCGTTCACTGTCCCAGCTGGGTCCAGAAGAGTTAATGCTGACAAGTGAAAGGCTCTCTGGGCATCTAGCCTTAGAGACAATAGAGTAATTACAGAGGATCTCAAAGGAGGAAGGACCCTTAACTATGTCAGCTGCACACACACACACACACACACACACACACACACACACACACACACACACACACACCCATTTGCAAACCAGAACAGTCACCCACCACCTAAAAACTTGTTTCATTGGCTAGTAAGTTCGTATATACAAGAAATGTCACTAAGCCACTAAGCAACAGTAAACATACAGAAAATTTACATCTTTCTGATTCTAAAGACAAACTTTCTCTTTGAACTTACTGTACTATAAAAACATATAGTAAAGTACAGAAAACATTTTTTGGAAAAAATATGGAAAATGTTTTAGAGAGAGACAAAGAGAGAGAGAGAGAGAGAGAGAGAGAGAGAGAGAGAGAGAGAGAGAGAGAGAGAGAGAGAGAGAGAGAGAGAGCTTTCACATATAACCTCAGAGCCATTAAAGGAACATTTTGTAGCTAGTTATGTAGACGTCACCACTGGTAGTCTACAGTATACATTAAATCTATAACCACTTCAGTGACCACTTCAGAACTGAAAAAGGAAGTTACACCGCCTGCAGTACCTTTTCTGATTCTTCGAAAAGAAACAGATGAAAATAAAAATGATACACTTTAACTTTTTCTTAAGTGTGTTAAGAAAATGTGTTTTCTTTAAACACATTTTCTGCAGAATCCTTGTTGTATAGTATGTACTGATTCCAGTTTAAATATGGTTCTCATACTCTATTTTCTACCTAACGGGTGACACAAAAGAAAAACAATTCAAAACCTAAATATAATTTGTTGAGTGCTTATCATTGAGGAACTAGTAAGTGAATGGTTTCAGACACAGTAATAGCATTAGGTTACATAAGTCAGCTGCCCTCTTCCTGTTGGCAGAGGCTGTTTCTTTATCTTTGAAAAATGTACTTTCAAGTCCGGCACTGTCGTACAAAACAGAAGTTCCTCTGCACTGGCGTCAGCCACAGTGTCCAACAAAAACTAACAGTCCACGGTGAAACTCCCCGCAGCACCGTGACTTAGTTTTGGCTGGCATGGCGGGCTATGAAAGCACAAATACCTCAGGCTCCCTGTCTGCAACATCCTGACTCGCAAGGCTGCTGCTGTGGTGGCTGCTAGCCAGGCAGCAGCACAATGAGCCTCTGCATCTGTCTGAGCTGCTTTAACTCAGTGCAGCTTTGACTTTGACAAAAAAAATAAAATGTACTGTAGAGAAATCTCTTCTGTTGACTGTTTACTGGCAGGTTGATTAAAAATGCAGTTCTTAGCTCTAATAGCAGGCTGAGCTGTAGTGACGCCTCCAGGCTGAGAGAAGGAAATAAAAATAATCTTAGAATGAACTTGTTCTTCCAACATCACGCCAAAAGACGTCTGTGGGTGCAGAAGTAAACCTGATCCGAGTATTGTGGATGATATATACATGCCTCCCTATAATAAATATGGAAATAAAGGCTCGCCTATTCTCGCTCCGTGATCACATCATCCCTGGCTCCCTGTCCCACGACAGATCCAATTTAAAATCCTTTTTCTATCTCAAAAAGCCTTCCAAAACCAGGCCCCTCCTTCCTTACTGACCTGCTCCACCACCACACTCCTTCCCGCAGCCTCCGCTACTCTGTTGCCAACCTCCTGTCTCCACCACATAGCACCATGCACCAGACCTGGGGTGACAGGGCCTTCTCCATAGCTGCCCCTCCATCTGGAACTCTATCCTCAAACACATACAAGACTGCACTTATCTGTCTATGTTAAAATCTCTGATCAAAACTCATCTTTTCAGAACTGCTGTTCATCTTGTGTGTTGTTTTCTAACTTACATAGAGTCTTTTGAGTACCCTAAAAAGCACTCCATTAATAAAATATATTACTATTATTATAATTATTATTATTATTATTATTATTAGTTTATGAGTAAAGTGACAATAACACAGTTTTTCCCCTTGAAAGTCTAGAATTAGGTTGGGGTTGAGGTTGATTTAAATGCTAAATGAGAAGCAGTGCTGATGATTGCTTCAATGCTTACAGTGAAGCAGGGGCAGCACAAGTGAAACAAAAAGAGAGCTTCCATAGCATTAACATCTCAAAAGAACAGAACATTTGCAAAGTTATGTGATTAAGAGAGTGGAGTCCAGTTCTTACACAGCGATCACTAAGATCACACTACTCTGGCCCAACCCCAAAGCCAGCGGTCTGTGTTGCCATTTTCTGCTGGCCAGGAGCCCTTATTTGCCTGAGTTTGCTTGTCTTTCCTCTAACAGCTCATGTGCGTTGAGATAAATCCAAACCACTTACAGTCCATATCAAGTAATCTGAACACACCTTGATACACAAGAATGTATAATATACCAATCTACTGTAATGTTCTGTAAATATATGTGATTGCAAAAGCTGTTGTTTTTAAAGCTGTAAATTAAAATGTTTGCAGCTAAAAGAAAGAAAGAAAAAAAGAAGGAACTATGAACTAATTTTTATCAATTCTCTAATGTGTTCATTATAAAGAAATCATCACTTCATTTGCAGCAGGAATGTCACATCTCTCATCTGCTAATGAGAGCTTTGAAGCTGATGGCCAAACAGAGATGACAGCCTCTTTTTGTCTCAAAACTGCCTCCCAAACAAATCCAACCGACTCTCCATGAAATCCATTCAGGGAGCTATTAACGTAATTGTGTCGTATGACATCAACAACAATGCTGCGCTGCCTTAGCCTATTTAGAAAGTGATGGACTGACAAACTGATTGGTAAAGGGGAAGAGAAGACGGGAATGTGAGGAAGAGAAGAAGAGAAGACAGCTGCGATGACAGAGGTTTATGTGAAATTAAGACAGGTGGTTTATACAAAGATAAAGGAAGGTTTTACAGTGCGTCTAAAAGAAGAGTTCTATAACAATATAATGGCAGAAAGAAATGTGTCATTTGTTTTAACAAGACTATAGTCTACAATAACTCGTGGTTCTGAAGCTGTATAAGGAAAGTGGTGCTACATGTCCCCTTTATCATGCTAATTTGCTCACAAAGACAATGCTAACATGCTGATGTTTAGTAAGTATACTGTTTATCATGTTCACATCTTCATTTAGTGTGTTGTCATGGTAACATTATCTTATTTGCACTGATTTGGCTTATATTATACAAAGCTAAAGTACAGATGAAGCTGATTTCATTATCACGTTGAGAAGTTAACATTTTGACTTGATTGATGTGCATAATGAAAAGTCACCAAAGAAAATTCATTTTTTTTTTTTTTTTTAGCAATCCATCCAATAGTTTTTGAGACATTTCAATTTAAACTACAAATTTCAACCAGCTTGTACAAGAGAAAAAATCACCAAAGTCAGTAGAATTTATACTTTTGGGAATGTCTATTCAAAATGTCATGGCAATCGTCCCAATATTTGTTTAATTTAGAGATGTCCCTACACGATCCTAAGGATTGGTATCGGTGCCAATCCGGGTGTATTTCAATGGCTCGTATCAGCTAAAATAAAACCAATCAAAATCCAATCCTTTCTTTACTCTACTGTGATTTGTCAGTGCAAGCGTTTTTGCTATATGCAATTAAAAATTTGTTGAATAATGTGAAAAATCTACTTGAGCGCAGCGGTGCAACTCACTGAGATGTGACACAGAAGTTGGCGAAACACAAGGATTCGCTAAACTCCTTTCTGTGTCTTATTAGCAAAGAGCAGTACACAAAACATTCAGGTAGCAGCTTCTTGCTTTTAGCTGGCTTTGACCATCTCCTTGATCTGTTACAATGACAAACATTGTCACTAATTAATGTAAGATGAGATTTATTTTGTGACTATTTAGTTAACAGATGACCTTTTTAGGGTTACTGAAATAAGTCACATATTTCCATTAATCGTAGCTTCATAGTGTATTCTGTTCCTTGAGTTAACAAGGGAGCTATCTAACATGTTATACCCTGCCTGTAATTCAGTAACAGTTATGTTGGCGGAGGGATATGATGTTGAGATGATGAAGCACGTTTTGTTATGAATCTTGAGTTGTCCTACACTTGAAGAGTGCCATTAAAGTGAATCTCATCTTACATTAATATGAATTAATTGAGTAACTTGAAAACAGGGTATCCAGGGTACAAGCGGCTGAAATGGGTTTCCTCAGGAGGGTGGCTGGCGTCTCCCTTAGAGATAGGGTGAGAAGCTCAGTCATCCGTGAGGAGCTCGGAGTAGAGCCGCTGCTCCTTCGCGTCGAAAGGAGCCAGTTGAGGTGGTTCGGGCATCTGGTAAGGATGCCCCCTGGGCGCCTCCCTAGGGAGGTGTTCCAGGCACGTCCAGCTGGGAGGAGGCCTCGGGGAAGACCCAGGACTAGGTGGAGGGATTATATCTCCAACCTGGCCTGGGAACGCCTCGGGATCCCCCAGTCGGAGCTGGTTAATGTTGCTCGGGAAAGGGAAGTTTGGGGTCCCCTGCTGGAGCTGCTACCCCCGCGACACGATACCGGATAAGCGGACGAAGATGGATGGGATGAAAACACGCCAACAATAAACTCTTGCTAGCTGATCACGTCACATCAATCTTAGGAGTTGGAACCTCCAAGGTAAACTTTCATTCACATCAATAATTCAAGCTGATTGACTTAATAGTGTAGATATTTAATCATTTAAGTCAGTAAATTTATAAGCATTGGATTAGGCTATTAAAGGATGAGATCAGGGCCAAGGAAAATTTGATCGGTACATCTCTAGTTGAGATATTTCAGTCTGGACCAAAGTGGTCCGACTTATTGGCGTTGCCATCCATAGAACCATGCCGCTAGCTCAACTAAAAAGGTCAGAGAGGTTTGGTTTGTAGAATATTCTTCCAATAGTGTTCCAGGGAACAATGAAGGGACTTTGTAGGACCATTTGAGCATCATTGTATGAGCACCTTTTTCTTAGAGGGTTTTTGTGGCACCAAACAAGGCTTTGGTAAATGCCTACAGAACCAATTCTAAAAATACGGTGGAATAAAACCCCCAAAATAAAACAGCCACCAAGGAAACGTGTGTGTTTATGAGTGTGTGTGTCAGCATGTTGTCTTGCACTCGCAGTCATGGACATTCTGAAACCCATGGATGTGCACGGTACATAAATCTAAAAAGTACAAAAATAAGAAAGCCAGCCAACCAAGCAGCTGAGCTGCCAAGGATGCAGCCCCACTAAAATGATACAAGGTCACAACTGTAGTGAAACATCTCATGTCCTTGTCACGTCTGTGTCACGGGTTAGAGCTCTGACAGCAGTGCAACGCTGTTTCGCCTCTGTTAATGATAACCCAACCCTCTCCCAGGGTTAAAGTCATTTACTAGGCCTGTTCTCCTGCCTCAGTCCTCAGTTACCAAACACAGCCGCCATCCCTCAATGGCACGTAACCCAGAGTAGCAGAGACAGGTCATATTTATCACACTAAGCCAATGGTAAATGACTCCAGACACCAGAACACTCGCTCACATATACATGCACACTTTTCCTGTACAGGATCAGGGCATGCAGGAGTAGCACTTGTAAAATGTAAAAGAGGGAATGGTTGGCACTGTGTGCAGCTTTTTTTTGCTGGAGTTTATTTAATTTAAAACTATTGCGATACTTTAGGCCCGTGAAAAAGCTGTTGATTTTATTGCTCAAAGAGTAATAGATGCATACACTAAAAGAGTACTTACTGTTCACAGCTAACATGTTTCATAAATATGTTGGTTGCAAGCAAATACCCTCAATCAAGTTAAGGATAAGTATTGTATGGTATTTTTTTGTATCTGTCTTTACAAAATTGTACTGCAGTTAGCCGTGGCGTCTCTTTACTGAATGACCTGTTCTTTATTTCTTTTTGTATTTTGGTAAGCTAATGTTACATTCTAAATAAGATACTTTTAAACAAGTGTGTCATTGTTTGCTGTAAGCCAGAGGAGTCCAGTAAAAATAATTATAATTTAACATTAATATATGGCTCTGTTCTAATTCCATGTGCCATTAACCCACACCTTAATAGAATGCAGCTAAAATTGATGTTATTTTAGCATACACGTCTGATTGTCCGAAATTGACTAGCTTACTTGCGTTTTGTCATGCTACACCAGGCTAAACAAAGTGATGGCAATATATCCAAATGATGTGGGCAAACATGTATTCCCAAACCGTCAATTGTTTTTTAATTTACAGTAATTTTACTTATACTGGAGATAAAGGTTTAGCACAATTACATTACTTACCTTTTAGTTGGACATGTTGGCACAACACCGCTGTAGCATGACTTCTGCTTTTTCTACTGGGACACAAACCGGAAGAAATAATGACTCCTGATGAAAATAGTTTCTGGGTAAAATTGATGTAAATAACACTTTCCTAATGTATGCCATGTTCATTCAATTGATTTCCAGTTGTGTACCTACATCTGTTCCAACTAAAAAAGGGACAATAAAAACTAACTTTGTCTTACTATTTCTTAAACTTTCTGGAACAGCTTCCAGAAGAAACTATCTGAAAATGTGCGGCGTTATCCCCGTATTTAAACAATGTTGTGTCTCCCCCTTCACTATGATGATCAGATTTTCACCCTGGCTTCGAATGTGGCCATTCAGAACAATTATAAACAGTTTTGATTTTCGATATAGTTGGACAACATAAAAGAACTAGTTCTGATCGAGTATATCCCAACCCTTTCCTCAGAGCACCTCTGCGTCTCTGTGCAGCCTCACAGAGCTTCTAGCTTGGCTGTGGACTCTTGTTTCAATGTATTTCTCTTCTTTTTGACTCATACATCTACCAGACACAGCCATTTCTTTCTTTTTTTCTTTTATCTTTTATTATCAATTTGTTACGGACCATGTGCAAAAAAACACGAGAAGAGACGCATTTTATCAAATTTACCTAGCTACTTTTCATATGCCGTTTGAGATCCTTGCTGTTGTTTTTTTTGTTACCCTATGTCAGAGACATGTTTAGCTTCTTTTATATTCCACACTAATGATTATTTATCATTTACTAATTATTCTGCTTCACTTCTGCTGTTAGAGCATTATTATATTCAACCAAACTCCACTGACACACATTTAAAGTATCACCAGAATATAAAAAACACACTGACTCCTTCCCTCTGATCTACCAGTGTTTAATCTTGACAAATCAGAGTTATTCCCTTAATGCAGATATAGTGAAATCTATAGCCAATCTGTTACTGTGTGTTTGCTCTCGCTCTCTTTCACACAGATCACACTGTATCCACAAGTCCTGTCACTCTCTTCCCATAAGGCTGGGTTACAGTCCTATGTCCGTGTTAACTGTGGCCATATGGCACTTCTTAGAAGAGTGGCTGTGGGTGTCAGTCACAAACCAGCCGTTGGGAACAGGCCCAGGGGCCATTGACGGATGACAATTACCCACCATTAAAACTCATTGACAGAGACAGAAAGAGAGAGGCAGGGGTAGTAGCAGAATGAATCTTTAATGTTCGAGAGAAAGTATAGAGAAACGTGCATTGTGGATTATAAAAAGACAATACATGTATTTATACATGAAGAACATAATACATACTTATGCGTTTTTTTGGTTAGGGTAATGGGATATCTACTAGCCTATGTGTACTCACAGATAGACAAATTATTCTTTACAGCATCTTAAAGGGTCAAGCATTCTTATTTTCTGATCAATAATGTAGGTATTCATTTCAGACTGGAGAAAATGTGCGTCGACGTGTGTGTGTGTGTGTGTGTGTGTGTGTGTGTGTGTGTGTGTGTGTGTGTGTGTGTGTGTGTGTGAGAGAGAGATCACAGCCCCTTATGGTCCACCCTTAGGACAGCAGCAAAAACAAAAGCAGCCACATCTTCCTTGTCAGAGGCCAAGCGTTACTTATTGACATCTTCTGCGTCTTGCTCCCTACTGTCACCTGCTACCCCCACTGAGCTGCATCTCCCTGCCTTATTTAACATCAGAAAGGACCTGGCGTCTTCAGTACGTTACTTTAAGTCTCACGAGCCCTCCTCTGTCACTTACCGAACACTTAATCACGTTTTGGGATGTCAACCCTCTCCACCCATATTACTAATCCTTCCCAAGCCACATAGCTTTTGTCTCCTGCTAAGATTGAGGCTTAAAGGGGCTTAGAGACAGAGTCCAGGTCTCTTGGAGTCAGTCTGAGCCCCTGTGAAGAGTAAAATGTTCAAGGGTTTCATGATAACTGCAACATTATGAACTGGAGCATGGAATTGGCTTGAAGAAACCCAGTCGCATGTGTGCGGGCCTGAACATAAATATTCACGTATAAGCACAAACCTGTAAATGCAGCATGTGTCGAAGAGCAGAGCAGTGTGTAGCACCCAGCATCATGCAGAGGGTAATCAGTCTTAATTGGTTCAGCCTGATTATTATTTATTATTATTTCCTCTAAAGCCTTTATTCAGCAAGCCTCTGGATACACACTCGGGAAACAGCTCCTAATTACTAATGGATGATGACAAAACACTGGGGTCAGCCAGGGTGTGTGTGCGAGTGTGTGAGAGAGGGGAAAAAGAAATAAAGAAAGAGGGAAGAAAGTGTTTCTTTTCCTATTCATCAACTGATTATTTCCAAATTACACTACATGTTCCATGTTCAGATGTAATTCCTCGAGTCAATAAAAACATGTTCTGTTCAACTCTACCCAAATGTCACTGAATGGAGATTTGAACAAACCAAATGTATGAAATCAGAGGTTATGTGCTACATTCCTTAACTCACTGATTTGACGTCTTCTGATCTAATTCTAATATAATTTTCCATTCCTTTTGTAAAACCACAAAAAAGATTTTAGATGAATTAAAGCATGTCCAAAAGAATTGTCTTTAAAATCTGGCTTTTAGATGTTGTAAACTGAAACTTTAATGATCCTCAATAGCGAAACTGCCTAATTACAGCAAAGAAATGCAAAAACCTTTGGAATTTTGAAGTTTTGTAGTAGTTTAGTAGTTTCAAATACTGCAACTTTGTCAATCAAAACTGAGAAATGGAGCTATTTCTTGCTTTTCCTTATCACCTGTTTGTTTTTCACCTGTATTCCCAGTAGACTCAAGACGTACTGTTCTCTACTACTACTACTCTCTCACAGTGACATGCAGAACCTATTGCCCAACTCCATTTGAGCTTAATCATTTGCAAAGATACACACCTGGTATGGTACGTAAGGCGTTCTATCAATCATTGGGATTGGCGCTTTAATGTGGCATGGACGGTACTACTTCCAAAGAAAAAATCTTATACTTTAATTTTTCTGTACCATCATCCTCCAACAAAATAAACAATGTTCAATCTAAAAAAATTACAATATGCTAAATAAAAAATGAACTTGTCTTATAGGGCAAAACAGTTAAAAAGAAAGAAATAGGGAAAAACTTATACAACCACAACAATAATCAGACATGCACTCCCTCCCTATATTTATAATTTTCATCCAATATCTAGCAAAACACTTTACATAAAGCATGTTTCATTTTAGTAGAATTAATTACCTAATAAATGATGAAACCAATGAAAAATGATTGAAAAAGGAATTATTATTATTATTATTAAAGTTATTATTATTATTACATCTGTTTGAAAGTCCATCTGTGATGCACTTTGTTAAAGAACTAAAACATCATCATACATTGCCAGGTGCCAAATATTGCGTGGGCATTGTGGCTTTTTCCATAAATGCCCTGTCATGTCTAAATAAAGCCATAGTGAACATTAACATAAAAAACACCTAGTCCCAAATGACAAAAACCTGTTTTGAATGAAGTTTGGTGTAACTATTTTGTCATCCAAAACCAAACACAATGCTAATTATATCCAACCCCCTCAGCTCACCAAGCCAAAGCTAACAACAGAGCCACCGCAGTCTTCATTCAGGGGGGTGATGCTCTTTCAGGTACACCCACGGGTGGCTTAGGGACACCCTGCCGCTCTGTCATTACACACAGCCCTACTACAGAGCCCATACACACACCCTTTTTACCCCACTAAAAGAGGTTCCAGTCAGATGGATAGACAGGCCTGCTGGGGTGCAGGAATAGTAGGAGGAAGGGGGATGTTGATTGAGCTGGTGTGTGGGTGTATGTTCCCACCCAAGTCCCCTGCAGCTAAAAGTACATGAACACACACACACACACACACACACACACACACACACACACACATTTGTGTCTACCCTAAAGGTATCATTATATCCCCTTGAAGATTGGTGTTAAACTGCCCATTGATTTGATCTTGCTTCTCCTTCAGTGCACATCTTAATTTAGCTGCTCTGTTTGTGTGTGTGCATGTGCATTCCTTTCATTCAGAGAGATAAGAGTGGCCTCCAGACATTCTTGATGCCCCCCCTGCCTTGCTTTTCTTTAAACCAACTTAAAACCCATCTATCCCTTTATTTCCACTCCACATTCAGCCCCTCGTCGCTTTCCTCCACCCCCACCCCCAACACACACTATAGTCACACAACGGAGTTCTCTCTTTTTTGTTTCTTCATCAATTTACACTATGTTACAGTTGCCTTGATCCTTTGGCCCTAGAAAAACACCATTTATCAAGGCAGGATGATGTTTGCACATCTAATTCAAACAGGAAAGTCAGACTAGGGCTGAAAAATGGCGAGGAGGGTGAGGTAGAGGAGTGTGTGTGCAGGGGGGGGGGTGGTGGTGTTGTGGTTGGTATGTCATGATCCCATCAACCTCCCAGTCTCTCCCAATCTGACCCGTGACATAAAAACACTCACAAACTCATGCTCAGGAAGTCACACTCATGCACACATTCATGAAGTCTCTGATACTATCACATACACACTGTAGTAAGCATTAACCCGCACACTTTCTCTTACAAACACACACACACACACACACACACACATTTATACTTACATTGATCCACTCCCACATGCACACAAACACCCATTGTCCAGGTGCAGAGTCTCCCAGTGATAAAGGCCCAGCAGGTCAGAGGGAGTCTAGAACTGCTGGCTCTGTCTAATGGATGTCTGTGTTAACATGGGAAGAAACACGGCTGTACATCTAAACATTTACATTTCTGACTGCAGAGGAGAGATTGATCACTGCTATTCTGTCTGCACTCTGCGCTTCTTATCACAGAGTTAATTAGAGCTTGACATGTCAGGTGATAAAGGTGACATCACAGCTTGGCGTAAATCATTGGAATTATATTGAAATGCACGGCATCAGAAAGATTAATTACATTCAATCTACTAAATTAATTTAACTACAGATACAAAATCACTGGAAACATAAAATCAAAGTAAATAATGGCACCTTTTGATGAGATTAGATTAGGTTTGTAAATTAAAATTGGGGTACTGAAGCAGCATATAGTGACAGGGAGCAGGAGACGAAAAGTATGAGACGCCTTATAGGAAGTAATTCATACTTCTGTCTTACACACACTATCATAATCTTGCATATACACCACTATACTCATACACACACACTATTATAATCATTTTACATGCATGCATTAGAGGGTATAGTAGTATATGTGAGAGAGTATAGTAGTGTATGTGAGAGAGTATAGTAGTGTATGTGAGAGAGTATAGTAGTGTATGTGAGAGAGTATAGTTGTATATGTGAGAGAGTATAGTAGTGTATGTGAGACAGTATAGTAGTATATGTGAGAGAGTATAGTAGTGTATGTGAGAGAGTATAGTAGTATATGTGAGAGAGTATAGTAGTGTATGTGAGAGAGTATAGTAGTATATGTGAGAGAGTATAGTAGTATATGTGAGGGAGTATAGTAGTATATGTGAGAGAGTATAGTAGTGCATGTGAGAGAGTATAGTAGTATATGTGAGAGAGTATAGTAGTGCATGTGAGAGAGTATAGTAGTGCATGTGAGAGAGTATAGTAGTGCATGTGAGAGAGTATAGTAGTGTATGAGAGAGAGTAGGGCTGCAACAACGAATCGATAAAATCGATAAAATTCAATTACTAAGAAAGTTGGCAACGAATTCAATTATCGATTCGTTGTGTCGCGCAACTATTACGCCACCTAGTCGCAGAGATAAAAAAAAAAATTGAGTTGAGCGCAGAGCGCTCTCCACTAAGAGATCTTTGTCTTCTATGCGTTTCAAAGGCCTTAGACACCCAGCATTGGCCAGATAATCTGAAATAAATCATCGTATAGTATGAACAACACAAGATTAGATATATTAAACAAACTGTTCTTTCCTGGAGACCTGGCCTGTATGTAATGATGAAATTAGGTGATGCATGAATTTATATGAATGACGTCTTTTATTTAACTCCTTTAATCACAGTAGTATATTGAGCACTGACCAAGCCTGGTTTAAACATTCATATGAAAGTCAGAAACAAATCACCCAGATTGCAGAAATAAAAAACAAATATGTGGCTTTACCACACTTAATCAGGGCTCTCAAGTTTTGAAGACAGGCAAGAGTGACATTCTAAAATGCTTAATAAGCACTTGAGAGCCCTGCTTAGTAGTATTTAGATTATTATTCACTGTAATAAACTAGGGTGACCAAACGTCCTCTTTTGCCCGGACATGTCCACTTTTTACCTACTGTCCGGGGCGGGTTTTATAAATTCATTAAAATGTCCGGTTTTCACTGTTTTTCATGGGACCATTAAGCGTGTACTTAAATTGACTAGCACTTTGCTCAACACAATACTACGGTAGGCTACTTTGTTGTGTGACGTAATTCCCGAGAGGCTGCCTTGTGAGCGGCTCTGCGACGCGCACATACACAGGGACACACAAAATGCCGAAGCGTTTCCTGCTAAAGATTTCCCACCGTGGTCAGATGCCGATGCTAGAGCGAGCTTTCTTATGCTATCTTTGCTGTAAAAAGCCTACTCTGATGTCTCCTTACCCAAAGATAGGCAAAATCCAATAAATGCAGAACTACATTGCAATAAGCTGCGCACTGAATAGCAAATCACAATGTGTTTGAAATTTAATAACAGGAGCGCAGCAATGGGTACTACAATTACCAATATGCTTCCATAACTGCTGCTGCTAGCTGCTAGCTTTTTCTCCTAGTCAAAGTCAAATGTATATTGTACAGTAAAATATACTGTGGTTAATCAAAGGGCTTTACAGACAATGTGTCGTCTCTCTCATGTAACAGCAGATTTAATTCTGAAACCTGGTTTCTGAAATTATTTCACACAGCTTGCTCAAACTTGCTTGATCATATTAACTAGCACTAGCTAGTGGAGATATTGCAGTTTTCAATGGAAAATGGCTAGCCCGTGTTATATGTGGGTAGCAACTAGCTAGCAGCGCTAACGTCACGACCATGCTAACATGAATTTGGGGGAACACTGCAGATAGGATGACGTTAATAAAAAAGGGGTTCTTGGCTATTTTTTTGATCAATTTACCTCTTCCTGGATTTCGACGACGATCCACCAAAATGCTGTCTCGTCTGGTAACCTCTGTGTTCCATTGAGCTAGCTAGAAGTAGCAGTGCTAGCCTGGAGCCAGGTCTGACTGGATTTACAGTTCCATCCCTGAATAATCTCTGCATCTCCGAATCAGAGCTCTGTTGGACTTAATTTAATTGTCGAGACATCGTTGACAATAGCTTACCATTTCCTAAAATATTATTTAGAAGACCCACAGCTTCAGTTAGCCTCTTTCTATCCATTACAGCTCCATTTCAGCCAAACTATTATAATGAGGAATTTGACCGTCAAATACCGCTTCTTCTTTGTCAACCAATCAGAGCTGAGTAATCAAACTCCCTTCCGTTTCAATCAAACTCTCTCACACACACTACTATACTCTCTCACACACACTACTATACCCTCTCACATACACTACTATATTCTCTCGCATAAACAACTATACATTCTCACATATTCAACTATATACTCTCTCACATACACTACTATTCTCTCTCACATACACTACTATACTCTCTCACATATACTACTATACTCTCTCATATACACTACTATACTCTCTCACATATACTACTATACTCTCTCACATACACAACTATACCCTCTCACATACACTACTATATTCTCTCGCATAAACAACTATACATTCTCACATATTCAACTATATACTCTCTCACATACACTACTATTCTCTCTCACATACACTACTATACTCTCTCACATATACTACTATACTCTCTCACATACACTACTATTCTCTCTCACATACACTACTATACTCTCTCACATATACTACTATACTCTCTCACATACACAACTATACCCTTTCACATACACTACTATATTCTCTCACATAAACAACTATACATTCTCACATATTCAACTATATACTCTCTCACATACACTACTATTCTCTCTCACATACACTACTATACTCTCTCACATATACTACTATACTCTCTCACATACACTACTATACTCTCTCACATACATTACTATACTCTCTCACATACACTACTATACTCTCTCACATATACTACTATACTCTCTCACATACACTACTATACTCTCTCACATATACTACTATACTCTCTCACATACACTACTATACTCTCTCACATATACTACTATACTCTCTCACATACACAACTATACCCTCTCATACATACATGTAAAATGATTATAATAGTGTGTGTGTATGAGTATAGTGGTGTATATGCAAGATTATGATAGTGTGTGTAAGACAGAAGTATGAATTACTTCCTATACGGCCTCTCATAGAAAAGATCAAAGAGCATACAAAGGCAGGTGGGCAGTATTAGCAATACAAAAAACATACAACAATTGAAATTGTGGTAATATAAGTGATACACACAACATTAGACTGAAAAAGGATAGAAATGTTATAAATAATAAAGTTCCTGCAACACTGATAAATATGTCTGGGCAACATGTCTTAATACCTAACAGAAAATGACAGAAAAGGTGTTTGCCAATGACTCCCAAAACAACATGACAGCGCACGTTGTGAAATGGTCACAGTTTTGAACACGTGGTTAACGTTGTGAATTGAAACAAAACTACTTAGTTAGATTTAGGAAAAGATCATGGTTTGGAATTAAAATAAGTAGGTTTGTTAAGTACGTAAATGTATGTCAGTTAAATACGCAACTTAACTTAACATACATACGTAAGTATAAGTCAACATTGATTTTTGGTTTCACAGGGGACATGAACAGCAGTCTCTGGGTTGAAATCCTGTGTTTGTCACATTCATAATACGTCACCTGAGTTCCTCCTTTGCGCCCGTCATAGTTACTACAGCTACTAGAGGTTGGTGCCTAACAATAAACGTAAATATGGGTTGTAATAAGGTGCTTGTACATTTGCGGATAGTTTTTTTTTTTGGTGAGGACGGTCTGATTTGGAACATATAAAAGGTGTATCTCAGAAAAGATATGAACACTTTTCCACATACAATATGTGTGTCAAATGCATATTGTATATAAGATACAACATTAGAGTTAAAGCTGCATGAATTAATATTATCTACATTAGCAATTGGTTAAATTAGATTTGTAATGTGAAAGGAGTCACTGGTAACGACAAAGAGAATAATGACCCGACTGTGCATTTCCCCTCAGCTCTGCAGAAACTTTTAGAGTTTTTATTCCCTTACACCGTATCAGTAAATAAAACTCACTGTTCACAACCTGTCAGCACCAAAAAGCAGACAGAACAGAACACACAAAACAATGTGTTTTATTTAAATTAACAAATCAGTGTGCATCTTAATTGAATATGGACTGAGAAAGAGCAGATACATTGCAAAAGCCTTTTCTTTTCAAACAGAGGTTCCCTTATGACCGTCCACTTTTTACATACTCCTGGGGCTGCCAGGTCAGATCTGTGTCTGTGAGCGCTCATTCATTGTTTTGAGACTGGCATTCATATTTGTGGTGACATATCACCTGACACCACTGGAGGGGGGGGGTCAAGGGTCACCTGGTGAAGAAAGACGATACCTACAGAACTGGGTCAGTGAAGATGAAGAGGTGAAGGGAGGCAGATATGGTTTTGGGAGGGGGGTTGAAGTTGGTTTGCTGTAGTTGGGTAAATTAATTTTACCCCGGCTTCATGAGCAACATTTGTCTGAGTGTTGCAGTATGGAAGGAGCTATGTCAGTCTGTGTGTGTGTGTGTGTGTGTGTGTGTGTGTGTGTGTGTGTGTGTGTGGGAGAGAGAAACAGCGAGAGCTGAAGTTTGTTTTTCCAGTTTACCATCCACTTGTTTTTCACATGTGAGACAGAGAAATGTCTGTAATGCTTGCGCTGAAAAGACTTCTGTCAGCCCACCAAGTGCAAAATAATGGAAAATGTTTTCTAACCTAAGCCACTAAGCATGCCACAGTTTAACAAGGATTCACACACACTTATATTCACACATAAACCTCAAGAAGAGTCTGAAAAGAAGATAATGAAAAAGAGCAGGAGACCGTGCCTTGAGTTATTGCTGATTTTGTGACTTTGTTCGAAGCCCATCACATGCCAGGCTGCACCTGTGATTCGGCTGCCGATGAGCTGACTGATAAGTAAATCTTTTCTACATCTTATCGTTCCTTGGTTAGAAACACCAACTGTGTATCGTTGAGCCTTTAGGCCCTAAATCCCTGTCTCTGTCACCCTTTCACCTCCGTCTCCCATGGGATACCAGCCTGCTCTAACCAACTGGACAACCAGAGTCTGAGGCCGAGACGGCTATTTAATTGACCCCTCTGTGAATGAATAGGGAAACAGAGGGGAGCAGTGCTCTGGTCGTCAATAATTAGAACAGCCTCTGTATTATCAGCCATTGATTATGTGCGAGTCATTATCTGAGGCCGGAGCCAACTCTTGATTGAATGATGGATTACCAATCAATAGAAACAGTTTGATAAATCCCCATCCCCAAATCGGGATGGCACAGAATCCAGGATTTTATTTCCTTATTCCCCTTGATGTAGCAGTAAATCTACATTTTTATGGGTTCTTTTTTTTACATCCTACCGTGAGTGTTTCACTTCAGTCTTGGCAAGACTGGGTATAAACCGCTGTAGAGAAAAAAAAAAACTGTTTAAGCTGTTATGTTTATAAATAAATAATAAGCAAAGCACAGTAAGGAAGAGTGGGGGTAATGACTGTAATAGTTATGATGCTGGTAAAAACGTGTGAAATATCACCATGATGACATGTGAGCAGCCTATTCATTTGGTTAAGTGATCGGTGAGTTGAGATGAAATAGTGTGTCAGGGGGTGGGAGTCGGCCTGCCAGGGACCTGTGCTGCCCACTGGTTTACCCACAATTCCTGTAGTTGATTAAGGCACTCCATCCTCCTTCATAACATTAGCTCATGAACTATAGGACCAATTAGAGAAATTAAAATCATAAAAGCGCCTGCAGCCATCCTTCTTCTTAAGGTTTAAGCAAAATGATGTTGACCACGGGCTCAAATGTCCTCATTAAAGCATGATAACATTATATGTTCCTGGATGCATCCGAAACAGTTCAGGTGCCACTACTGCTCCCTCCATGCCATCTCCTCCTCAAGGAGAGTCTGGCCCCAAGCATGTAAATGTAATTATCCAAATGACTGAGATAACCTTTAACATTGGCATAATCATGTTACGGGTGTCCCATTGTACACTTTGTAGCTAGTAATTACATATTTAAATTCTGCTTGCCCTTGGATGCATAAAGTGATAGAGACATTTGCTGCAAGCATATTTCCTCTTATTTCAAGAGGAAATATGAAATGGTAAAAGCTTCATCCAAAGCATCCTTCCCAGCAGGCACAAATGTAAACACATTTCAATCCTTTCTCCTAGGGGTATGCTCCAAAGAGAATAATTTCAATCTTTTATTCATGCTGTTTAATGTAACCCTTTAATCTGGGTGGGAGCCCAAGGGGCCTCTAATCCAGGAGTGCTAGCCGCCTGCGTGTGCTGTATACCGCTCTGAGTACATGAGCCCCTATTGTGGTTCCAATCAATCACACACTCATTACACTAGCACCATAAATGCCAAGGCATGCCAACAGCCATGCCCAAGGCCCCAGTCGGCAGCGCTTCCAGATCATGTTTCTGCCAGGCCTACCAGTGTGTGGGCATGATTGCCAACTTGCCAACCTGGCTATAGTGCTGTGTCAATATGTCCTGATTGTGCCACTGCTGTATTGTTATGATGCATGGGTGCTGTCTGATGCTGCAAGGCAATTGCACACAACAGTGCTTTCAGGCTGTAAGAGCCTTCTGGTAATGCCAATGTCTGTTCCCACCACCTGCGATTATTCATTCTCATTTGGCTGCCAGCAAGCTACTGCATGAATGGAGAAATTCACAAAGGAATCATGGGATATTGTCAAATTTGAAATGATTGGTGTCTTTATTTGTGAGGTTTGTTTCTCTAAGTCAAAAGTAAAAGCAGCTTCCAGCACCAGGGTTCATCTACAGTACAAAGGCTCTACAGTAGAAAGGCTGCTGAGGCATTGGCTTCACAAGCACACTTAAAAACACTAACACATTTTGCTGCTTCTTCTTTATTGGCTGTGGTTGTTCCAAGAAGCATTTGAAGAACATGCTAGTGACACATCACAGCAGTTAACCTTCCCAGCAAGTAACTGCCTGCATGTTGCCAAGAGGCAGGAGGCTGCTGCTGGACAGAGGGGAAATAAGGAAGGAGGTGAGAAGAAAAGAAGGACAAAAGGCCGAATACCAGAACATTTGGACCTACCTTTACCTCCCACAGCTGTCTCAAAGTAGCCCGCTCTGCCTAGTGATGACCTTTAACCCCACTCCTATTGAATAGTTTGTATTTAGAAAATACAAACAAAATATGGAAACAGACATGTCATTCCCTTCTAAATTCCATTAAAAGATGCAGCAGGTCTAATAGTGTCTAAAAAATCTAATAGCATATATAGTCACACCATTCGCTGAGGCATGAAATTGTATCTCTGTACTATTACATCTATGTACAATTCATCTGGATGAACAACGTGTACAGGAACAGGCTGCCTCCGTTAGTTTGCACTTAATTGGACAAGTCGAGGCTTACAATAGAAAATGGAAAGTTAGAGAAT
The DNA here is from genome assembly GCF_004354835.1 of Perca flavescens. Classification (NCBI taxonomy): domain Eukaryota; kingdom Metazoa; phylum Chordata; class Actinopteri; order Perciformes; family Percidae; genus Perca; species Perca flavescens. Next base: position 29,206,564 of record NC_041333.1, read on the forward strand.
GTACAGTATACTAATGCAATAGCTTTTACCCAGGATGCTTTATTACAGCAGAGTTAATGGTGTACCTCAATGACAACAGTTTAAATGAAATAGGAAAGAGTCCAACAATGCATTTGGGAGTTAAAGATCAATGGGGGAAAGCGAAGAAGGCTGACAAAAATTCCCTCAAAAGCTATAACCTCTACAATCAATATATAAACCCATTAGCACAATTACAATTGATGCCATTTCCTTTTTTTCCACATTACAGTGTTGATCTTCTTTCCTTTCAAGCATCCAACCGTGGTAAGGCGGTCACGTCTGACTTACATTCCTCTGCTCTTTCAACAGTTTATCTTCTCCAAGCTCTCCAAGCTCTCCCAGCCCAGCGTCAGCTGTCCAATTCTTCTTTATTTCCTTCTCTGCTCTGATCACCTGTAGCTTGTCCCCCCCTGGAGGCCACTTTGGTCAACTCACACACTGACAGGTCAGAAGACAAAACACAATAAGCTTAAATGGGTTATTGTAACACTTTTAGCTTAAACTCAAGGTAATCACACTCCTTGCAGCTACAAATAATCTACAAGCTTCATTAAAAAATAATAACTGTCCCCTAAATTGGTAAATAATTTTAGCAAAGCGTATACGGCTGGGCGAGAAGATGCAAGGTTCGCCGCTTTGGTGCTCCTTGACATAGATTCTTGAAGTGTGTGGAACTTAATTCTTCTTTTTTATTGTTTTGATGATGTTGGTGAAGAGTGCTATCAAACAAAAATCCAAAATCTCCCATAGGTGTTTAGTTGGGTAGAGACGTAGAGGTTTTTCTTGATAAATCGATTAATCGTTAAATAAATGTCCATGGGCTGGATGATATATTGAATAAGATTTCTTAAAGCCCAAGATTATGTCATAACATTCTTGTTTAGTCTGACTAAATATATCAAATTTACTGGCATGTGCTACACTGGTACCATTGACCAAATGACCATTGATTAATTAAGCGATTAATCAATAATTCAAATAGTTGCTGATTATTTTTCTCGGTCCACCTCTGATACACCCATAAATAGTGCAATTTCAGAGGTGCCATTGTAAAAACAATTTATTTTTTTAAGTTGACAGATATTGATGGTCTTTCCTCTATAGGAAGTGCATTCCTGAGTTTGGGGGTCATGACCCTCTGATTTTAAAGTTAGAGCTGGGAACAGCAAAAAGTAACTGTTTGGAGGATCTAAGAGCATGATCAGACTTATATGGTGTTTAGAGATCTATTGTATATGCTGGGGCCAGTTGGAGTTGCGCTTTGAAAGTAAGTAATACAATTTCAAAATCACTTCTAAAATGTATAGGAAACCAGTGCAATGGCAGGTGTGATGTGCTCTCTTTTTTCATACTTATTATTACATAAGCATTGCAAAGGAATTCTGAACCAGTTGGAGGCATGAAAGTGGATTTTGACTGAGGCAGAAATACAGAAAGTTGCAGTAGTCACGTCACGTTGCAAGTACGCACATGTATGAACTCTATATCATAGAAAGAAAGGAAAGATTTAGATGCAGAAAAGAGGCTTGAACAACTCTCTTTAAATCATTTAGTGGCCCCTGGTGCCTGTATGGAGGCATCTGCATTTGCTTTGCTTCTCCACTTCATTCTTCAAACTTTCCCTTTTTACCCCTTCCTTTGTGTCACGTATATTTGTTCAAATATTTCTTGTTTAATATTATTTTACTGATGAACTGAACAACCCCAAGCCTATGAGTCATGACTTAAAAGTGTCCTAATCGCCTGTTTTGGATTAATTGGTATTTAAGGAATAAAAAATATATCAAATCAGGCAAGCATAAGCAGACTGGCAGTGGACCAATGCCACCATTTATTAGTCATGTATTTGTCTTGGTGGCCAGCCCAGCACTGGACTAAATGAACTACAGCTCATGCATTTGGGTTGGATCACCAATGCAGAGATAAGCCACCAAGCAGGTTAATGAATTTACTAAAATGAAGCAGCTGTGGTTGATAATACAGCACTAATTCAGCACAGTAGCGAGATGTTTGCCCCTGAGCCAGTCAAAAACTAAAGGCCCATGGGATCTTCCCATGAAGTGACAGTCATACTGACCTTCCAACAGTGACTGATTATTAGGATAAGCACTTCTGCGGTGCTAAAAGGAATGCCATTTTGCTCCCAGCCTCCTGGCATAGAGGGATACTGTGGGCAAATTCATTGACATTGCTCTTTCCTTATTGATCCCTTTAGGGCCCTTCTTGATTGGCACTATTGTCTCTAAAAACACCCGCTGAAACTGTTTTATCATTTCAATTTAGCTGTTTCACCTCTTGTATTGTGTTTAACAGCAGATGGGAAAGTGCCTCGGCTTTGCCAGGGGAAATCATTGGAATTCCAATATTTCTATCATTCAGCATGAGACCAGCAAACGGCTGAGGTATCAAGGGTACAGACAATGTCAGCGGAGTTGTTTTGGCAGCATCATGCAAGCTTGCCAAGTCTTAGCCCAGCTTTAATGGGTTTTTGCTCAATAACAATGAAGAGACAGAGAGTACCATAACGACCAAGAGCCAATCCTTTCTGAATCTTAATAAGGATGGATGCATTTTAATACAAACCGTTGAGCGCACAAGCCTGCTTTCTGTGTTGGGCTCTCATGCACTGCCAATCAAACAAGTTGAAGTCATATTCAGTCTGGAAAGAGTTTGGGAAAATAGCCCAGAGGAGTTTTAGTTACAGTACATGTTTGCTGTATGAGCAAGGGAGCAGAAAGGCTTTTCCAATTACAGTCGCTGAGGAGGAAAGTATGTCCCAAACAAGTCTCTGCTGTAATCTAACCCAGAGCAGCCGCACCCAGCCACACCATGCATGAACAATAAAAACATTCATGTTATTTTTCATGCAGCGGATGACATATCAGGTCTCGGGCAATCAGTCATTCTGATCCATCAGTGTAATTCCGTGTTTACAGGAAGGAGTGCGCATATCGTTATTGTGACTCAGGTAAAACTATTCACTCTTTCTTATCAAACACTCAATTATTGATGGTGCAACGGTTGGACAGTTGAAACAGCTTGTGTGCAAACTCTAGCTCTTTAGCAGTTATGACATGGCATGCAAGATACATATATATATATATATATATATATATATATATATATATAGTATATGAAGAGTGTACAAATATAGGCAAACAGGTGGTGTGAGCTGAACAGCAGATGCTGCATTGCATGACCAAACCATGGGCTGCTGGTAGGGTATAAAGTGGGTTAGTGGGCCAGAGGCTCAAGCTGATAGGAAACATATACTTTTCACACACGCTAGCTGCTCGTATAGATTTTATTTATCTTCAGCCATGAGATGTTGAGTCAGCAGCATACAACATCCAAGGGGCAATAAAGCATTCACACATAATGGTGGCAGAATTCAAGCTTTCATGTTGTAAAAAGAGAGTTTTGTGCTTTTATTTATGTAATATGAAATGGTATAAAGTCAAATCAAAAGAGGGGCATAAATTGCCACACATTTATTGCCTGTTGGTAAATGTTTTCTATTTGAGGGTCCGTGATATATGTTGTGTTTTTTAAGGGAAATACGTTCTTGCTAACTCACTAACAGAGGCAAATCATCTGACAAGCAAACTGTGTTGAAGCATCCTCAGCAAGCATGTACTGTAAGCTGGATCTTTCCACGGATGATATAAGCACTGGGAGAAGCAGTCATCAAAGTGTGCCACTCGATTGAGACCCGGTGAGGTCAGATCTACATTTCAGCTACTACAGAACACGTTTACTCTCTTAGAAGTTATCAGCTTGGCATATTGAGCACAGTTTATGGGCTATTCTGTGATAAAGTGATTCACTGTAATTTACATTAACTGTCAGTCCAGCTTTTGCTACTTTTACTTCAGTTTCTGAATTCCTTGTTCCCAGAAAGCAGCTGCACCTCCCATTCAAAGCACAACGTTGCAATGTGTTTTGTTTGTTTTTTAAATAAAAACGGATTTACAATTATTCATTTTTTTGTGACTGGTTGCTGAACATCTGTGCAAAGTGGTGAGTTGAAGAAAGAAAATATTTCTGAGGGTCTGGCATTACATGCTGATTTACCTTTTCTGCATACACAACATTGATCCAGTGATGCAATGTCAAATGTATTTATGTCCCCCCCCCCACAGCTCTTTAAATTCAGTTTTTGTAGTTTTTACTATGCATTGCTCTAGGGATGGCAGTGTCTGTCGGTTGGTTGGTTGGCCACTTTGGTCCAGACTGAAATATCTCAGCAGCTATTGGCTGGATTGCCATGCAATTTGCTACAGATATCCATGATCTCAAGAAGATGAATCCTACTGACTTTTGTGATCCTCATCCACTTTGAGTGAAATTTCTTGACAACTATTGGCTGGATGGTCATAACATTTCAGTCATTCTTGTTCCCCTCAAGATAAATTGTAAAAACTTTGGCGCTACATTAACCATCTAGTGCCATCATGTGGTCTAAACTTCACTGTATCCAGTACTTTGGATTGTGACAAAACTAATGACATTCCCATCTGCCCCAGCTAGAGCTGCAACGAATACTTAATCAGCAACTATGTAAATATATATATAATTTAAACAAAAATGCCATCACACCATCATATACCCAGTTAAAAGCTTTCTTTAAAGAGTGTGAGGGAAATCAGTGTGGGTGAGAATAACATGTAAAGTGCTGCTGCTGCTTCCTCCTCTGTTCCCCTTTCTGTTTTAAAATATCAATCTTGTCCCTCTCAATTGTATGCTCAGGGGGAACAAATTGCAGCGAGACCCACTTCCCCAGTGTTTGTGTTTCTACAGCGAACTGCCTCATCTGTTAAAAATGGGTAGGTGATGCATCTGGACGGATGAAACATTTATCGGAGGACGATTTTTCATTACGGCAAGGAGAGAGCCTCCATCAATATTTCAATGGCCCTGCCTGCCCTCAGTGTGTCAGTGTGTGCAAGCCTGCGTGTGTGTGTTCCACTGCATTTTAGAATTACATGTCCTTATGAGAATAGACAAAATCCTCCAAAGTAAAGACAATGTGGCAGTTCTCACCTCTTCAATAGGCTAGGTTAGAGTGAGAGTAGGGATTACATTTTAAGATTAGAACTAGATTTAAACACAGATTTGAGACTGGGAGAATTTAAAATTGCATTTAACAACCAAAAATGAACGTCATGCCGTTGTATTTTCAGCAAAGGATACATGTAGGCCTGCACTTTTACTCCCCTTTCATTATACCATTTCCCTGATAATACATATGTGTGTGTACAGTTTCCAGCCTGTCTCTTCTTCTGCCTCCCTCACTCAGACATCTCTCCGAGTAGCAGCTCTCCCTGCTCTTTTCCTCTGGATGGCTGTTGTAAGCCACTCTCCTTTTTTATTTCAGCTGTCAAACTTTTTCAGAGTTCACGGAGCTGGTTTTAGTCCCTCACATCAAATATTCATAGTAGGGGGAGACAGAAAACGCAGGTTCTCCACGTGCTCTTCTGTCCTCCACCCATCTCACTTCCATCCCTCTCTCCAGATGCCCCTTAAATCTCCCCGACTCTGCGTCTCCTCCTCGTCCTTCCCTGTTGCTGTCCATGGCTAGGTTTAAATCTCTGTCATTACAGAATGCTCCTACAGACACAGAGAAGGAATGGAGAGAGCAACATAAAGCTAGAGATATAATCATTCATTTGGAGTCATGTTTCTGGACACCTGACAAATTTAAGTTCAATATGGACTCTCCTTTTACCTTGTTAGGGTTTCCACCAACTCCTTTTTCATGCAATTCCCATGCTTTATTTCCAACACATTCTTAGCAGTACATTGGGTTTTTGGGGTGTTTTATATTTAATAAAAAATCGTTCATAAAAAGTTTACAAATCTTAACATATACAATATATCAGCAGACCTTTAAAAGTGTTATGAAAGTAAAAATGTTGTCTCAAGTGCATCCTCCCAGGCCACTAGCACCCAGATAACTCCATAATCAAATGTATCCCACCACTGAAAGAGCCAAACATGTTTAAAAGGTGCTGTAGGTAGGATTGCTAAGATCCAGGACTTCGCCAAAAAATGTGAACATAGACAACTTCTCAGTCCCTCCCCTTTTTCCGCTAAAGCCCAAAACTGTCTGAGGGGCCCGTCTCCCCACAAGGGAGAATGAATGTGTGTGCATGAGCAGTGATTGACACGCAGTTAGTTTTATTTGTGTTCGCATTCTAAACACCGGTCGATTCGGGAAACATCTTGTGTCATCTTGTGTTGCCAAAGTACTGACCCAATACACAAGTTCGCATTTCGCCAAGAACAGTTAAAATTCCCGGATGTATTCTTGACACGCCCATTTACCGAGGATGCATTGGTTGGTAACTTGTAGGAACTTCGCAGCACCTGTATCCCAACATTCATTTCGGCATTCAATGATGGTTGGATTTCCAGTACATAGACAGCCTTATTCATCACTAAATTCACTTCTGAGAACATTTTAGGCGAGAAATGAAAGGTTTAGATTTCGAATATAGGCAGTCTTGCGAAAATCATTGCCGAATTGACAATTTGCTCCAAAGTTTTCGGAGCTCCATAAATTGACGCGGTCACCAGCATGCACCAGTAGCTCGGCGCTCGGAAAGTCACACTGGGAGACCCTGCTCGGAGGTCCCGTAAATAAATTTATTTCGCCGTTGACGGATTGTTTGTTTAAATATGACAACACATGTCCATCATAAGATTAACGGGAACCTGTGTTAACTGTCTTTTTGGAACACACACACACACACACACACACACACACACACACACACACACACACACACACACACACACACACACACACACACACACACACACACACACACACACACACACTTTCGGGAGACTTGTTTAAATTATGCCATAGGCTATAACCTACATTATATTTTGTATTTAGTTCATATTTTTGATGTATTTGTTTTCTGATTTATTAGAAGTTGAGTTTCAGTCTGTATGATAAATGAACAGTTGTAGCCTACCTAAAGTGGTAACATGCTATGACAGTGGGGAGACACCAACCTTTATAATTTGAATTGCTAATTTCTCTGGGCATATACAGTGCACTACAATAATAGAAATGATAATTCCACATAACACTAATAGGAACACATAGGACACACCAGTGCATATGCCTATTTATTTTTTTAATTTAAACTGACTTAAACTTATACACTAATAATAGTAGGGATCGTGTTCCACTCTTTTGAATAAGTAAAGTGTGTTTGAGCTAAACCATAAACAATAAAATTAAAGCTCAATTAGTTTTATTTTTCAATATTATTGCAATAGTTGTAGCATTATGAGGTTTTCTTGTCTGGAGATTGTTTTAATACAAAGTGGTTATATTGTTGTGGTTTTTATTTCTAGCTGGTATTTCGGAGCCTTGCAGGTAGCCTCTGTGCTGAGAGTGTTGAGCAATAACAGGAAGAATGCATCGTCTCAAACTGTTAACAGCGTTTTCTGTGCTTGTGAACTTGCAAGTTTATTCTTCCAAGAACAACCAGCAAGAACGTTCTCCCCAAGAACACAAGTCCATACTTTGCATTCATGGTATTGAGAAACGCCCATTGTTTAATAACAATACTTGTGGGGAAGAGGGCAAGAGCAATCACCAGCCTACTTCATCAGAGAGATCCACCATGTTCACTAGTAGCTTGTTGGTTTGGTGCTGAACAGGTAGTGTAAAGTAGGTTTACATTACACATTTTTTATCCACTGTCAATATGAAAATATTGATAAAAGCAGCTTTAATTTTAAATAAACGTTATACAGAGGCCCTTTCATAATGTTTATTATATCTACTTCTGTAATTGGATCAGTAGTAATGTACTAAGTGACATTACAATGTTATAGCTGTTTAAGGAGGAGCTATTTTTACAGTCTCTACTAAATACTGCTGTTTGGCCTAGCATCTCATCATATGTCATATATGTAAAATATGTATATGCTGTAAAAAGTACAATATCACTCACTGAAGTGGAGTAGAAGTATAAAGTAATAAAATGGAAATAGTACAAGTAAAACTACCTCAAAATTCTACTCAAGTGCAGTAGTTAGGTAAATGTCTTTTTTTCCCACGAGTGGCCTCAGGTATTGAGCTAGCATGATTTTTGCATAATCCTTCTACTGCTAGCCATTTCTGCAATATGAGCCATCAGTGGACAATATTCTGCACTACACATATTTATCTATTTATTACTCTTGTTACCTCCAACTGTGCAATATGTCATTTATATTCATCCGCACCTTACTCATCTGTATATCTGTGTTTATATACTGTCCGTTTATATAAGGGTGTTTGTGTAAATAGGTTTGTTTTATTACTATTATAAATAATTCTATTTTCTCCTATGTCTACTTAATGTGTATTTGTGTTATTCTGATGTGTGTAAATTTTTTTTCTTTTGAGCTGCTGTAGCACAGGAATTTTCTCAGTGTGGGATTAATAAAGTCTATCTTATTTCATGAAGTTCCTGTGGGATTTACTTTGACTCTATTATACAGAGCTTTATGTTGTTATATTTTATCTCCTATTGTATAACTACAATATTCCTATAACATGTCTAAGGGAGTTTATCATGACATGTCTTTATATTTTCTTTGTATGGCTGGATTAACCTGTTAGTATACCCCTGGGCAAAAATGTTTACTGTTGGGCCCCCATTGGCCCCTTACCACCACCCATTCCTATTGCTCGCTGTATATTGTGTATTTAGCCTGTACCCATTAAGTAAAGTGCTTACTATTACTTTACATGGTAGCTTTATTATGCACCTAGAGACCAATGTACTCCTATGCTGGAAATGTAGCTGGCCCTAGGTTTCAGTTTCTCCGTTAGTTTGCAGTAATTGGTTTAAACACAACTTTATTAAAACAAATAATGAAAACGCACCATGTAAGCAGAATATAAATAAATTCCCTACAACTAGATTTTGACACAGGGCCACAGACAAGGTACGACAAAGCCACAACATATGTCACCACTATAGTATTTCCTTTCCCTATGGACTTTTTTGGGGTTCAAGAAGAATATACATTAAGGTGAGTGACAGGTGGTGAGTGTGAGGGAGGTTGTTAGAACATGAGGAACGAGAAAGTGGAAGGCAAGCAGAAGTTAAGCATCCACTCAGCATGCATCAATCCTATGTTATTCTTTCAGCTTCACTTGAGACGCATCAGTTTCATTTTGTCATCACGTGCATATTACTGTATGCTGTACAGTGTTGCACTGCTCGTTAATTATCTTAGTCAACATACTGAAATACACATGAGGGAATAGGCTGTGCATGTCACTCCCACCTGATGTGTTAACTGCATGTGAAGTGTGACCCATGCATGACACACATACCCTTACACGGGTATAGAGAGTATGGGAGTTATAGTGTAGAGATGTGAAACGTGAGGGGATGAAAAAGTAGGAGTGGGAGTGACAACTAGAAGTGACATGATGTGGGGGTTAAACACACCGGGTTATGGTGAGATGAGGAGGGAGAGAGACGAAGGGAGGGCATATGAATATTTGATCTTGCGGATAGAAGGGCTTAGCAAAGTGGGGAGGGCTGTCCCAGAAGCCCTTGTGATGAATGGTGCTGTAAAAATATTTACCTTAAACACAGCACTGTGGGACATGAGCAGCAGGGAGGGAGAGCAAAAAGAGGAAGAGGAGGAGAGCTCTGATGTCCTTCCTTCCATCGTTCCTTTCCCTCAGTCGTTGCTTCCTTCTTCCCAGCTCCCCGTCAAATAAAGTGGGTCAGCATTACACATCAGTATGAGACACTGGAGGGGAGGAAGGGGAGGATTTGAGCTGTGATAGAGATAGCTGGGGAAGATGGGTAGAGGTAAGAGAAAAGAAAAAGGTGCTGTATGCAAATGTTTACACATGGAGAATGAATGGGATAAAAGAGAGGTAGAGGCGAGTATTTGTAGGAGTTTGAGAAAGAGCTGCGATGGAGGAGATGAGGAGTAAAGAGTGATGAGAAGCATGGAAGAGAAGGCAATGATTAATTCATCTTTAAGTTTCGGTGGGCCACTAGCAGCGCAGGTCTGGCGGCTGCAGGCCCTAAGAGGCTCCACATGATGGAGAGTGAGCCATTACCATGTTTAAAATGTTGCCTCCCATCCCCTCTCACCCCATTCTCATTTAGACTCTTGGGTTTACGCAGTTTTGTTTTCAAAGTGTGGATCCCGACGAAGCGATGAAGGCAAAGAGCTAGATGAAGAGACTGAGACCAGGATTAGCTCAGCCATGTGTCAGCCTGCGCTTGTGGGTGTATTTACCCATATCTAGTATCTCTGAACACATGTTTACTCACCTCGTAGACATCCAGAGGCATCCGTCATCGTTCCCTTAGACGGCTCTGCATGCCCCACAGGCCAGCGTGACATCAGAGCAGGCCAAAATAGTCACAGGCTTATTCTGGGAAGAGCAGTCGCTGATACATACACTGGTGATAAAAAAACAAACAAAATAAAAAACACGAGGGCATGGTTTGTTATCTTAGAAGCATGTATTTAGAGATGCTAAACACAGCACAACTCACTCTGGGTCAGTTCACCCAAAAAAAAAGGTTATTCTGAATAATCCACACACACTTCACTTTGAGCAGTTTATTTGAATTTCTAAATATCTGTCCAAACGCGGCCCGTCGGGTACCGTCGGGTCCCGACGGGCTCGGTTCGGGTATCCATCCTCTAATGTGTATCAAAACGTGTTCAAGCGCAATTTGAATCCAATGGTGAATGTTAATGGCGGAAAAAAATGATGTGTTTTGAGATAATATCAGGTGAAAGCAGGTACACCTTATTGACTTTCCTTCAATCTCAATGGGAGATGTTGACAAGTTATAGAAATATTTTGAGATGTTGCTTTTGCTAAATACTGCAGGCTGTAACCCAGTGCCAAGAAGACATTTTGTACATTCAGTCTTCCAGCTCCTCTGTTTACCACTACATCACCTCATCCACTTTCTCTTTAAGCATCTGCCAAGACAAATCCAGCACATCTAAGGCAGCTCAAACTGTGCAAACCTTGGTTAAGTACCTTTGCCTGATGCCATCCCAACAAACCTAGGTCCTCTTTAAGCCTGCCAGCCTAGATGAAAACATCAGGATTTTTCTCAGGCTTTAAAAAAAAAAAAAACACAACTACAAAGCAAAGATCTTTATAAGTCTGACCCTGGGACACCGGCGTGAGCACGTCGCTGAGCTCCTCGTCGACATCAAACGGTTGGCAGTGGGTTTGCCAACCAGCTGGTGCAGATGGCCGGACTCAAACGGGACAGTCTAATGAGAAGCAGGTAGGGCATTAGTAGTCTGGGCAGGGTGGCAGCGCCCAGGAGACTGCAGCAACACACACATACATGCAGCTCTAACCAGCAATATGCAAAGAGAAGGTGAGTGTGCATGCTTTAAGGAGCGAGGAGGGGAAAAGAAACCAAGATTGACTCTTGACAACTTACTTCATCCTAAAGACATATTACATACCCACACACACTTGAAAATACATACAAAATTATTCCATAGGCTATAGCCCAGTCGGCAGCATACAATGTCAGAGTTAAAACAGCATAAGACAGGCTCATATCTCCGTTACTGTGCTGGGAGGTTGAGGATTCTCTCACTCTAGGGTGGAAAGTGAGGGTTAATCGGTTCATCAGCTCCAGTCAAAAGCAGGCAATTGCTGCCACCTGGTGGGCTTATTGTGTGGACCCTGCTATGAAAGATGGTGATTTGTAAACAGAAGTAGCATGCATGCTATAATGGGGACACTGTGACGGGAGTACTATAATTGTCTTTTCATGGAGTTATACAGACAGGTAACAAAGTGAAGGGGAAAAAAAGGGGAAACATAACAAATGCAGATGCTTCCACAGAGGGCATGAGGGCCTTCACGGCCACAACATCTCAACCCTGTTAAATAACTATGGGAGGCTTTGAACCGGTTTTCCGGCGATGTGTGTTGCCGTTAACTCCGTTGTCTTCGGGAAACCACACACTTTGAGCTAGCAGCTTGTGACGGGCACAGCCACACAACTGAAGGTTTAGGTTTGGACACACTCACCAACATCACCACATGTTCAGTTATTTTAAGTTGAAGTCACATAATGGTACATAAAAGACATTAGTTTGTTCAGTTTAAAATTACTTTATAAGCACCTAGATAATCCACTGCTTCTACCACACAGTAGTAATGGGACGTTTGACACTGAGGCACCGAAGCTTGTATCACTTCCGCAAAACACACTGGTTCGAAACAGTGTTGCAGCTTGTATCAAATTGAAATAAGCATGTGACTGATGACGTCCGAAGCTTCAAACATCACTGAAACTCCAGAAGGGTTTGCTGAATTCATGTCGATACGTTCTTACCAACGGCCCGTTAGAATTCACTGGAACATCGCAGGGTTTATGAGTGTGGCTTGCAATTTATTTGATTAGCCTATTAATGGAAATTAGCCTACTTACATACATCTGTATGTAATGTTACGTAGCAGTAGAAGGTGGCATTGTTGCAGCAGTTTATTGAATTCATATTTAGCCCAATTAAACCTACTTACATTCAAATCCTGATCACAGTAGTTTATATTATTATGTTATATTCAAACATAGGCTTTATATTTTTATTTCCGTCATGTCATGTGCATGTGTCCATTCTGTCTCTCCTATGTTCATATTATAAGCTTCGTTTGGCTGTGTTGAGTTGATAGCCGCTGTCATTTCTGCTGACCACCGGATGTCACTGTGTTGTCTTCCATGCTTTGATGCTTCGGATCATTTTGCAATTCAATCAAGAAGAAGCTTCAGAGGCTTCACAAGGCTTCGTTCACCCATCACTACCACACAGTTTACATTGTTTGTCATGTTGCAATTGAGGTGATTAATTCATTTTTCTTTGTCTTTGAGTTACCTGGCTGCAGTTCTCTTCCTGGTGAACAAAAGATGGGGCAGAGGGTGGAGCCTGATTTTATGCAGAGGCCCCAGTCTTGGACCTTTCCAAAAGATCTGACAGCAAGGGGGGGGATCAGGGTTTCTTCCTGCAAGTAAGTTATTGTCCATGTTGTCCTCCCCTCTGTGTGTTTATTGGTTTGGTCAGTTTGTATATAAGTGTCCCTCACGTCTCATTTGGAAGGTCTGTTAATTGGGTTAACATTTTGATTTTGTTAGCCTTATTTTTCAATAGAGTTATCTTTTGTTGACCTTTCTAAGAGACCTATAACTCGTTGCCTTATTTGCTTGTGAATCATTGTTTTTGGGGAAATAAACCCAACCTTTTGAACTTTAAACCTGTGTTCCTTGACTGCTTGGTCCACAAAGCTACAGGCTGAAGATGGCAAGTTTTAAAGAAAATGTGGGTCATGCAACAAGGCAGGCCTGCTTAGTTCTTCCGTGGAATGATTGTAAAGATTAACAAATAACATGTTTACGACATTTATTGTCTAACTGGGACGTTTTGGGACCAACTGGCGGGGATTTTCTATGAACAAAATACACACAGCAATACACTGGTGAGAGCAAATAAAGAGTGGCATTCATGGAATCCCCGCCAATCGGTCCCTAAATGTACCACTTAGATAGTAAATGTTGTAAACATATTCTTTGACATCTTTACAATCATTCCCCGAAAGAACCAAGCAGGCCTGCCTTGTTGCATGACCCAAATTTTCTTTAAAACTTGCCATTTTCTGCCTGTAGCTTTGTTTGTATCCAGCTAATTTAAATAGTTCACATTACTGTATTGTGTGAAAAGTTGACAATTCCTAATATTCATAGGATGTCAGAGTTTAATTAACAAACCACGTACCATAAAGAGAGATAATGAGAAATAGGTAGAACGTTCTAGAAGAGAAATGGATATATATTGACAGATAACTCCAACTGGAGAAGCTTTAAGCTCCTCTAGTCAAATATTTCACTGTTATTTCCCTTAAAATGTGCCATACACTGATTCCATAGGTCTAAAAGTCTCTCAACCTTCTCCTTTTGGAGGAGGGTCTGGCAAAGCGAGACTGACCTTATCCCAACATGAAACATTGTATATAGTTAGTGTATTGAATCTATACCAAATTTATATTGGTAACATATTTTGTAGGATATAATACTCAACTCCATGTTATGCATAAAGGTCAGTGTACTTATCATGGGGAGTACTACAGAAAAAACTGTTGTTTAGTGTCTTCTGTGATCCTATAGAGAAAATAACTGATTATGTCATTTTATGTCTCACGCATGTTGGGCTTGAGGCATAACATGTATAACAAAAAGTCTGGTGGACTGGAGGCAGTCACTAGGGAGGGCCTAATGGAAGACACTGGGTTGCATTATGGGAATTGTAGTATCCAGGGTTTTAGAGCTTGACCCATAGGGACTAAAAGTTTGGATATCTCGGCCTCTGCTGCTTCAGGTTTTTTTACCTGTATTTTGTGAGTCTCCCAACTTAATGGAAGTGACATACTTTATCACTGGGGTAGCCCTTTGACACCATATGCATCAGATGGCATGGCAATCACTAAAGTAAGATACACAAGTATGGGAGCCACTATTGCATCATACACAGTATTACATTTCAGCACAATAACAACCAGAATTGTTGTATATTAGATAATCCAATGCAGGTTGAGTTCTACAAGTTTGATGTTGGATGAATTCAAGTGAACTAGAATGTTGTTTACAACAAGTATCCAGCAGAGGTCTGTGTTCAGCAGTGTATGTCCTTGAGAGCAGAAAAGCCACTGCAGCAGAAAACAAGCTTCTGTGGATAATGCTGCCTTCAATGTCTCCTTGTCAGTTTTTATCCTCAAGTTTTAATGGGAATACATTATGTTGCACATTTGGGTGCTTTAAATGATGGCTCTTTTTTACATTTCAACTGGCACAATCAGAATGAAGTTTAAGAAGTGAATGTAATTGTTTATATTCACCAGCCAAAAGTAGAATGAATGAATGGAAACCTTAAATCCTTCTCAGTGAGAACTTGCACGATGCCCATAAAAAAAACACAGAAAACACAAGTTTGAACAAAAAAACATAATGTATTTCAAAAGGTTAATGAAATGTTTCTCATTGTTGTTTATTGCAAATTGGCTGAATGTAAAAAAGACAAAAAATGGAAGCTTGTAAATAATGTCAAACCATAGGCTATATTAAAATCGCTTATACTGTCATGTAAAACAATCTGCTGCTCTGACGTGAATAACTGTCACATTGTTTCTGGACTCTACATTACTTTTCACACCAAAAATAGAGTATCATAGAACATGTTTGTCCTCCTTTTGGGGTATCTGTGTGCACTAAACTTAAAATGGCAAGGCTTCAGACTGCACTTGAAGGCAACAAAATATGAAAATTCCTTTGGCAAGGACAGGCTGAAGGAAACCTTTACTTGGGTGTACACTGCAGAAGTATCAGTGCAGGAAATATAGTTTGGTTTCTGTGTATTAGGTATGTGTATAAATCAGTGTTTCCATTCAACTGAAAGGAAATCACAACTGATCACAACTTGTAATACATCTTTGTTTAGTGTGTCTGAGCTGCACTTGAAATAACTTTTGTATGTTGTTTCTTTTCAAGTTATTGCTGATAATAAATCTACCTATAAAAGTGGATTTTTCATCTGTTTGCCGATTCTAATTTAGTTGTATGTATTGTGGATATTTTGAAGGCTGAGCATCTGTTCAGTGTGACTCAGCCTCTTCAATCTGATGGGTCTCATTTTCAATCTGTTCATAATTATTGCCCTTTGTTCTGCTTTCTCTTGGATTGGATTTATTGGATATATGACACCACAAAAACCAAATCCTGCCACAACAATTTGATAGATGTCATTACGGCCATATTTCAAAGCAGATGCTCTTCTGGAAGACTATAATAATTAGCACACTGCTCTGGATAGGCCCGTGGATTTTTGTGAGACCCGGTCAGTGGGTAAAATCATGGAAATATTTATGAACATGATCAAAAGCGGCTACAAATGTTTATGGAGAGAGTTTTGTTTTTACATACAAACTGGGCAGTGAAATTTGTGCGTTTACACTAAAAGTGTGCAGATATACGGACCTCCCAGAAAAAGGCTTTCACCTTTCAAACTATAACAAAAATACATGCAATAATTTAAAATAGATATTCAGTATACATTATTGTTAATTCCTTTGAATTTGAGCTGACTTGAAAAAAAAATTTTTATTATAAAAGCCATACAAATAACTCCTCTGTATGTTTAAGCTATGCATATTTGCAAAGTTTGAACTTTTTAAAGTTGTGTTTATGTGTTAATTAAAAATTAGTATATATGTAAATATCAGTAAATAAGCAACCATTCAAATGTGTCTTTGTTCTGGAAATAACCATCAAAACCTGATAATTATCCAGTCCATAAAATGCAGCTCTTTTTCCTCGGCCCATCTCTTTTGCGCCATGTAAACATTGGATCATAAGGGTTCACTATGGGTTGAAATCAGTCACAGTCTGTCTAACTTAAGTCAAGCAGACAGGGATGATAGGCTCTAGGAAACCATTCATTGCAGCAAACATACACTTTTCAAGCCCCATTGAAACATTGACCTGCTCAAATGATCTGAGGGCTGAGTATCTGTTGCGGTTACCTCACTGCTCCCTCCTTTTCTCTTTGTTTTTGTCCCCCCCTCTTTTTTGTTTTGTTTCATGTGAACCATTATCAACTTATCGTTGCTCAAAAAACAATATACATTTTTAAGAATAGTTTTTTAGTTGGTCTTTTTTTTCTCTTCTTTTTTGTTTTTTTTGTTTTACAAAAACAGTGTTTAAACTACTGATGTTTTAACTTGATGCCAAATGAAAATCAAGAAGTTGGACGAAACTTTTCACAGACACCATGCTTCCGTCTTCATAAGATTTTTTAGTTTTTATTTTCCAAGTGTGTGTCTCTGTAGTACTGTTTTATGATTGATATTTTGTAGGCTTGGTGTGCTACTGATTTAAAGTATTGTTCCTCTCAATGTCAAATCAACTAAACTAAACGTTTAAGCTGTTTTAGGAGTTAGATAGTTAGACACACATTTTAACAATATATTTAAGTCCACTTGAAGGGAATAATTTACAAGGACATAGATAGTATAGACGTAGTGAAATACATATATAAAATCGTGGGTCATTGGCATACAGCAGGTCTTCATAATATTAAGCATATCCCTCCGTTCTCGTGGGTAGAAGTAACAGCAGACAGAGCACAGTACTTTGCTAGCCGTTTAGCCTTCTTTCTGGGCATCCCAAGATGATGACGCCTTCTTACAACCAGCCTGTGTGTGTGTCCCAAGCTGCCAAATATGAAAACAAATAGTCGGCACCTATAGCCTGGATCTGAGATGGTGTTTAGGAGTGGTTGGCATTTAATGACCTTATTCAAAAAAGCTTCCTCCATGCTAGGATCAAAGGTGCATGCAAGACCCAAAACAAACACATGCACACACACACACACACACACACACACACACACACACACACACACACACACACACACACACACACACACACACACACACACACACACACACACACACACACACACACTGAACCATTGCCCTGGACATGCATGGTCACACCCGTCTCATTGTAATATAAGCATTTATTAAAATGGGAAAAGTTTTGTTGGGGAAATAAGGTACACATGCTTAAATGTTGCAAAGACCAAAAAAGTAAAAAATAGAGTAAAATAAAACATTTTTTAATGTATTTCATCAGCAGATTAGTTAGTATAAAGTATGAAGGTATGAAGTATATTTTTTATAATAGTCCATTTTAATTAGGCCTATTTAACTAACTAGTGTTATGTACAGTTTTTTACAATCACTTTGGCACTAATTTCAGAACCTTGACGTCATTTTTCAAAACTAACACTTTTTTCAATTGCTTGGATACAATACACATAAACCTAAGATCATTTGTTCATTTAACAAAGATCATCTGTTCAATATGACACAACTTAACTTCAAAGTACTACTATTTCAAAAAGCAATTCACACATTACATTTCAGAAGATTGTCTATTCATTCCATTACAATCATCTAACTATCAATCGATACAACTACTCAAAATGATAAGTAACTGTTACATTCCTCTTAATGCACAGTTGTATGGAAACAGACAAACAATATTCCATGTTTATTAG
>NC_041333.1:29227228-29289728 GCF_004354835.1 Perca flavescens
CCTGATTCATGGGTGCTGGACAGCCTCAGCTGCTATCCCACTTCCCCCGTTTTACATCACATACCTCTCCAAAAAAGATTTTGCATACCTCCCAGCTCCCACCACTCTCCCACTGACACAACAAGCTCTGCAGAGACACTATATCTCAGTAGGTAGAATCCTCCAAGAAATGTTGGCCATCATCTGCCTCCGTCAATCTGCTTGTTGTTGATTTGGGAGTTACTTTTTTCTCTCCCTTTGCTTTCTTTCAGGGATTACACATTTTACCTCGAATGCCACAAGCCCTCTGTACCACGCCCTTTTGGAAGGACATGTGTGCGAATTACAACCAACTTTCCTCTGTGTTGTTTTTCCTTTCTCTTCCTCTTAATTCACTCTGCATCTTAATCACTCACTTTCCTTCTCTTGTCTTTTCAGCTTTCACACTCACCAACATGATGTAACCACAAATACAGGGTTGCCAGTTTGTCCCCAGACTCCCGGCCAAACCTCGCTGCGCTGACTGTGTAACGTGTAGGCAATTATGTTGCGCAATCTGCAGCCGCAAGGCACGTATGAAGTCTCAGATATGAACTCGTAGGCGCTCCCCTGTCAATCACACAGCACCACTGAGCCCATGAAAAGACAAAGGCAAATAAATAGCATTAATTATGAATGGATATTGACAACTGCATTGGATTCATGTCCTGTGCTGACATGACAGTAACCTCTGGCCTGTAACACACTGTACAGAGAGGTAAACTGTTTCAACAGCTTCACTTATACTGTGTGCAATATAACATGCAAAGACATCCTCATTCCTAAACAACATTATAAGTCTCCCAAAACGACACATGTGATCGTTTTATTTACACGATGGCCGTTTAATCATGTGACTATAATCATGTGACTGTTCTATTTAACGTAATGGACGTGGCTTTAAACACGTAGAAACTAGTTACGTTTAGGCAATATAAATGACTCACGTAAAACTACTAAAATGAGGACCTAATGTGACGTCACAGACACCATTGCATCACACATGAAAGTCCTGTGTTTTTTTGGTTCTCTTGTAGACCAAATCATCCTGACGTTGAGCTAACAAAAAAGTCACTTCTAGACAAATAACAGTTTATTTGAATTGCGGACATATATAAAATCAGCAAAGTTCTTTTTTTCTGTTGTCATTTTCAGCCATAACTGTAATGTTTAACGATATGTAGTTAAAGTCAGTGGTTAGACCTATCTGATGTTTCTGCTGTGCTTATTGTCTGTACTGTGTTGCTTCGCTAGCGTCTTTGATTAACCAAATATACCGTTACAAACTGTAACATCTCACCACCAGCAATGGTCACCGTTGCCTTATGTTGTAAAGGCCTTGATCTGGCTAGCATGTGCATTTGTTTTGGAAGCCAATGAATGAAATTGCAGAATGCATAGCAATGAGGTAATCTATATGTAGCTGTAAGATTAATAACAGCATATGACAATGGTGGAATGTTTTTTTTAGCCACCAACGTAAATTCAAATATGTTCATCTTATGCGTGTGCTTACAATCAATGCTCAATAACATCACCTAGTCGCATTAAATTGTTTGTGGCATGCGATAGTATCATGATGTTGTTCCTCTAAAGCTCTATTCGCAAGGGACTAATATGGGGGACCTCTAGTCATTTGTAATAATTGCAGAGGTCGTCTATGATCTTAATACTGTGCGAATCTTCCATGTACATAATTTGTCAATAAATAAAATTCAAAAATGTACCACCGAAAATGGCCTACCTTATTTCGCCAAACACAGAGATCATGTGAGATAATATTAGTCCTGTGCGAATCGGCATCTCTGGAATTTGGGATCGCTTTGTTTTCTTCACACCTTTTTCTTGCCTCGTTCCCGGTCGAGAATTATGGAGGCAATGTTGTCAATCATAAATGAAAGTTTTGACAGCATTTTGGGTGCAAATTCAGCAGGCTCATCTGCTACACAGCATGGAAACCCATCCATTCGTAGAAAGAGCAAGCTCAAATCCATCAGAAGAGCCAAATTGCAATGATGATGTAAGGAATTTTTACTTAATGTATGTGCGTAACTGTTACGCAAAGCTTTGACATCATATCCGGGGAATAATGTCAGTAACTTTGAGTAAAATACAGACTTTGCTTATCCCATGTGAATGCACACAGGGTGTGATTTTCTCTGGGCAATGTAAGCCCCTAAAAGCAGTGCCAGCGCACAGCTGAAGGGCGGCACAGCGCTTGTATGTTGCGGTCACGTTGCTCTTGTTTTGCTAACCGTCATTTCCTAAAAATTCCTGTCTGACTTCATTCCTCCAGCCCTTTCCCTCTGATCTGCATCACCGTCTGCCAATTGGCTTGTGCCTTTACAGAGAAACACATTGTATTGCTTCCGCTGACACACATAAAAAAAAAACACCGTTCATATTGTTGTCTGCAATCCTCTGCTCTCTCTTCTTCCCTCAGTTTGTTTCTCTCTCATCATGTGATTCCATAGAATAATTATGAGTCAGTCCTGCTTTTTCTGTTGGTACTTTTGCTTGGCTCCACCGCTGTCAAAACACTCTCTTGGCTGCTGTGGATTACCCTTAAAGGGATACAAAATCTGCCATTTGAGTATCAAACCCTCACCCGGTGTTGGCTTGAATGACTATGAAAGGTCTGTACTTTCCTTATTCACATAGAACAGCAGCTGTGGTCAGCTTGGACTCAGGTCGTGGCAATTGACTCCAATGTTTCTGATGGAGAAAAAAAAGGTAGCAATAATGGGCCCAATCAAAATGAAGTTCTACAGTGGTTCTATTTCTCTCAGGGGCCCAAGCAAAGATACGTCTGATAAACGATTTTTTTTTCTCACAAACAGGCCACAATATTTATTTTAGTAACTGTTTTATTTAAAAGAAAAACAATCATGATGAAGCTTCATAGATTCCCACAGGGTAACTGCAGCACAACTAAACAAACTAAATTAAGTACAACTAAAACAGAGGGGAACATGACAATGCACAGAACACATATATGATGATTACCTTGTACAACTTAAACATCAAACTTCTGTCACCTCACCTTGTTTGTAATTTAGATACTAATTTAGATCCATGCTTTTTTCTTTTCCTCTTATATTTGCTGAAAGGGTTTCCTCTGCCTCAGAGTTACCCACCAAATTTGATATGTAGAAGGTTTTTTACGTAACAAAAGAGATGTGTTACTTAGTTGGAGACAAGACATTGAAGATTAACAAATGAGAGAAATAATGTGGAAATGTGTTGCTTTACAATTGTGTATCATCTGTTGGCTGTATGCCAGTCTCATACACACACACACACACACACACACACACACACACACACACACACACACACACACACTGATCCCCCTTCCTCCTCTGTCTGTTCCTGCCCCCCCTCTGCAAAGCCCTCCCTCTCCTCTGTCGATGTGTTTTTCCTTCTGGAGGGCCAGAGGTTAAGTTGTCCCCAGCATGTGTTAGTGCTCAGGTCAGCAGCAGCCAGGACCTGTGATGACAGAGTGTGTGAATGCTGGGGAGTGTCAGGGGTTAAGTGTGTGTACAGGGGTTGCATGGCAAGCTGGGGTACATAGGAGACACCCCGAAACACTTCCTTCCACCTGGTTATCTCCTGTGCAGGAAGAAGTGGACCGATTGGATGTTTTGAGGAGTTATAGTAATGCAGTGGTGTGGAAATGTAAATTGATAATAAGGCAAAGTGCAAACACTGTAATAAAAAAAAACAGGTTGCAGGTTGATGCTTGAAAATACTTACTTCAGGGGGTTTAAGATCACTAATACCTCATTCTGTTGCATTATTTGTGCATGAGCTAGGAAATGGTCTATAATTCATCTGAATAGTTCCCATTTTAAGACTGCAGTGTTATGTGTCTGTTATCACTGTGATGAACAATCAATCAAAGAAAATCTGCATATTAGCTTTATTTTGCCTACATCATTTAGTATTGTTTGAATTGTGTGGTTTCATAATGCCTTTTAACAACTGGGTACTGTCACTTTAAGAGAGGGGGACATCATTTCTAAATAAACATGTGTTTCTCAACCTCACAACAGTATTACCTGTTTAGACAGTTGTCTGACAACTATGGTTAGATTGGATACACATTAGGCCATGACATTTTTTTTGCCTAAGCAAATTTAATTAAAGATATGTATGAATTTATAATATAGATTATGGATTTGTTTTCAAAAGTTTATGCATCCATTCATTCTTTTTTTAACTGCTCATTGTGTTCAGAGCAGACAAACAGATTCTGTTTCCATTTTACCCACTGTACCCTGACTGTGTCCTGCAAGTCTTTGGACTGTAGAAGGAACATCTGGGGCAAACCCACACAGATACGGGGAGAACATGCAAACACCAGCCAGCTGGTCATCCGATTTGGAAAACCGTCTGTGCCAACCACTGAGTCAATGAGCCAACTGGTTCTCTCTGACTACATAACTGTTTTTACATTATTTACTGAATGCACTCGTGGTAGAGACGTACGTCTACACAATCAGAAAGGGTTCACACACACACACACACACACACACACACACACACACACACACACACACACACACACACACATTCAACATAGTGAGAATGACAGAAGCAGCTGCTGGCGTGATCTTGAGGTCACGTTAGATCGCAACACTGAGGAAAAAAACAAATTCTTTAACCCAGGGGGTTGTCTAAGATGTGAGTTAGTGGATCACATGGTTATAAAAGTCTTTAAGTGTTTCCCTCAATGTGTGTTTGTGAGAACGACAAAGACAGAGTGACTTATTGTATATGTGTGTAATGGGATTTTACATTAGAAATGTTTTAATTATATTACATTTATTTCACTCGGAAGTCTAAACGAGCGCAGCAGGAACATATTTGTCTCAGCAGGAGAGTCTTTAAAACCATCACCTCACACTATGCAGAACACAAAATGAATTAGCGCCTTCATAATTGCCCTGAGCCAACAATCAAACTCCTCTGGAGTTCGCACAGGTGTGAAAATTATATTTTTAAGAAAGAATCTGCTCATTTAATTTGGATTTATTTGAATATAGCTGTATGCGTATAGCAAAAAGACCTGTTGGCAGTTCTGCTGCCAGGCGAGGGTCCGACAATCCAAAAATCCGTCATTATGAAATACCATTAAAATAGTTCCATTTAACGACACTCTGGGGTGTATTAAAGAAATAATAGCCTTTTCAGTGCAGGGGAGTGTTCATTAATAAAAGTAATGTCTCAGCTTTGGAATTTTGCAGGTGTGATTTGTCTTCATCTTTAATGGTATGGACTGATTAAGAAAGCAAACAGTGTGTATGTGTGTGTGTGTGTGTGTGTGTGTGTGTGTGTGTGTGTGTGTGTGTGTGTGTGTGTGTGTGTGTGTGTGTGTGTGTGTGTGTGTGTGTGTGTGTGTGTGTGTGTGTCCAAATGTACCAACAGTGTGGCCACATCTAATCACCGCAGGTGATTAGAGCGCCACTGCTTGTACTTTTCCAGAGTGTGTGTGTGTTTATTGGCGTGCGTGTCTCAGTGTCCTCTCATTGGCTAAATTATTCAGGCTTAGCAAACAGAGCTGACAAGACTATGAGTGATCCTTAACGTTGTTATTGACTTAGACTTTATTTATAGTGTGTGGTCCGGCTGCACACAGAGCCCCCTCTGCAGCAGACACTATTAATCAAAAGAATGTTATAATTAGGCTTAATACCCTCAGGCTACATGAACACACACACACACACACACACACACAGAAACAACACTATGTGAACATGGACATAATGTATGAATGCATGTGGTGCACAAACACACATACACACACACAGAGTGGGCCCTGTGTATGTTAGCAGGGTGGATGGCTTGCAGAGGTTTTTGGAGGGACTGGGTGTGCTGTTTGTCCAAAACGCTTTGAGGCTTGTTCTCTTCATCGGAGAGGTTGTTAAACAAAAGTCAGTTTGTTACAGTAGCAGGGGGCCAGCGGGGGTATTAATACACACCAATGCAGATGCCATCTGTGAGAAAGCCTGTTGTGTTCAATGTCAAATCAGATGTCTGGTGATCCCCATTTGGCCAGGCCTATTTTGGTTGGAGGATTCACATGAGCGCCTTTAAAAGTACATATTTGTCTCCCAGTGCACTGGTATTCCTTTATAGAGTCAATCACTTTCTTTTTCTCATGCTGTGGCAAAAATAAACACAAAGAGTCCATTTAGTAATTACCATCAGATGAACAAAACATGAATAAAACAGAAGCATCTATTTTCAGAATTTTTATTTTATTATAAATAGTAGTGATAATGCGCTTGTACACATGACATTATGTCATATCGCTTTGTCAAATAATACAAAAAAATATATCAAAGGAAATAACAGGACTGGTTCATTCTAACATCGACAGATTTACAAAAAAAGAGTGCTTATGAAGGCATTCTGTTATTCTGAACCGTAGTTTGATGGATAAAGTATTGCCACTCACTTGTACATTGTGGGAAGTTTTACCACGACACTGTTGACATACAGAACATTTGAGACAATAAATATGTCTGGAATGCGTTAAAAACCTAATCAATATGTTCATGAGTATGCACAATAGAAACAAGAAGAGGTCCCAAGCAACACAAAAAGAAATAAAGTACAGTTTTGGCTTTGTCATTCCTGGTAATTTTCTGTTTACATTGGCATTCCCTTGATTTGTTCTTTTCCTCATGACACTACACTGAGTTAGGTCCTTCTAAATGTGGTCCTCAGTGAGCCGTTCCAGCAATATTAACCATGTTTCAAATTAGTTTTGGACCCAAAAGCCTTCAAAGGCACATGTGTTGTTCCTTTGCAAAGTCCCAAACTAGATCCAGAGAATGAATCCAAACTCTTTCGTAAGACTTTTAGAGGCACGTTAGATTGTTTTGTTTCGTTATTGTTTTCATGAGTGAGGTCGAGTCTAAGATATATGATATTGCACTTCTGGTCAGATGGGAGAATGGCTGTCTTTAGTCTAAACTCTCTCGGTTTCTCAAGTGTTTCTTGGTCGTGACTTGTGACCTGGTGGCTTTTTCTCGCCGGGAGAGGATCTTTAAAGGGTTTTTAACCCTGTGATCGATCTTGCCTATCCCCCCCCCACCCCTTCCTTCCTTTAAAGCCACTTCTCCGCCACCCTCCTCTACTGCTCTCTCATCTGTCACTTTCCCTAAAGTCACCCCCTGACCTCCTCAGAGTTCCTCTCTAAAACTACAAAAGGCCAGGATCCCTGCCTCACCGTCCGAAACATCAATGAGACAGAAAGGCAAGAGGAAGGGGGGGGAGATAGGAGGAGGTAGGAGGAATGTTTGAATGAACTTTCACTGCAGTACAGCTGTGGTGTACATTAGAGTTTCTGATACAATAAAACCCCCAGATTTGTTTCCTCACGTTTGTTTTCTCTGTCTCTGGAATTTCTCTCCATGTGTGGGATGCAGAGATCTCAAATAAATGCAAAAAAAAATCAACAAAACCCTTTTCTTTTTCCCCTTTCTGCAGATACAATTTGGGGATTAATTAGGGGGATACATGGAATTTCATATGTACTCATGTGGCCTTAAGATATGTAAACATGTTTCTTCAAGCATTGCCTCAAAGGCTGGTAGATTATGACGAAGAGATTTGGGTTTGCTGTCCTCACAAAGACCCCACGGTCAGAGTCCACGAATGTTGTTTGGTCACTAGAGTTTCCTGTGGAAAGTGCCGCGTCATGGCACTGTAGATGGTCCACTGCACCAACCTCATTAAGCGCTGACATCGCTGCCGTTCATCTGATGCATGTGTGATGTTCACAGTAAATCAACAGTTTTTGGTCTGATATTCCTTCTTGTGGTCCCTTCTTTTATTTTGTCAATTTCTCCAACAACAATTAATAATAAAATGTCCTGCAGTAGAGAATGTGTCCTGGTAAATGGTAGCAAAATAAATTTTGGTCCGGATATTACAAGATTTCCATCACTGTACACACAAATGTCCCTCAGAGAAGTCCGAAGCTCTTGATCAGGTGATTTCAGGCCTCAGATAAGAAAGGGCACCTGTAAAAAAGTAGATGAAACGGTTGTTAAATCACTAGTGAAGGGATTTGGAGAACAAAAACAAGGTGGAAAGATGATAAAAGAGATATATGGCCGCAGTACATTTTTGGGCACATGTTTTAGCGTGACATTCCGCTAACATGTGGCTATTGTTAGCCTAGCATGTGCTAACAGTGGTTTGGGGTGTAAGGTCAATGGAGGGAGGGAACAGGAGTGTGAGGATGCCTCAAATAAATACAAGATTTCTCACACTCAGAAGCAGCTAAGTCTGCAACATAAGAATTTTATATCCGGGGTATGATGTAGGATGTATGTATCATTTTGGGTACATGCTACATAATATACCCCCAGAAGATTTTGACAAGACAACAAGATTTCCCCAAAAAGTTTATTTATGTCGACATCTCATACTTTATATATTCAGTTAAGTGTTCTGTAAATTATATTTCCCAACATGATCTAAAAGCTTCTTTAAAGCCTCCTCCACACTGCCAGCAATAACATTTTGGTAAAGAAATTCTGAATAATGTGTATGTTATGTATTTATTGGCAATTTAAGAAGTGCAATTTAAAAATGTTTTGTCTAAAAAGTACTGGAATCAAGTTATAAAATACCCATCATGTAGTACCTTATTGTAAAATGTAATTCCTTGTGATTTGTTGTCATTGGCTTTACGTCCTGATTGTTTGGGGTCCCAGAATCCACTGCTGTAGGCTATGTGTAAATAATAACAATACTACAAAATCCACCTTTTTTTAGCAAGCTTTTTAAAATGTGTTTTCCTTATTAAAAACTCAATATGTAGAAAAGGCCCAAACAGAACAATACACAATAAAGAGTTGTGTCTCTGTGGGTCTCAGTGTTGTGTTTTATGTCTCTGACTTGAGTAGTAGTAGTGTGAGCTTCGATTGCCACCATGGCTGAGCAGCTGAAGAAACACATTCGTCAACCCAAAATCCAAAGAGAAAGACCGAACTGGGCAAAATAATTGACAGGTGACTGCTGCAAAAAGGCTGTTGCTTAGCAACAGAGCCATTACTAAATAAAAACAAACAAGTATATCTTGGATATCTTATATGGATTTCCACTGTTGTTGTTTCCGAGAGTCAGTCCAGTGAGAGCTACATCGTCGTTAAAACTGTGCAGCAGTGTGGACCTGTCTCTTACGCTGGAACCTGGAGCAGCACTCTCCAACACTGCTTCCCCAGCTGACCTCAGTCCGAGCACCTGTTTCTAATAGCCGCCCTGCCAGAGGCTATTAGGATCCGTCCACCCCCAGAAAGGAGCTTTTCTCTGCAGCTCCAAACCCAACCGCACACTGGCTATCCAGTCACACTGATTAATCACATCAAGATGGACTGCTCGGCCTTGTAACGCTGTGTAGGTGTATGTGAGTGTGTGTGCTGTCCTGGTGGCTGCCTTTAAGCTTGAGTGTGTGTGTCCACGCACAGTGCTAAGAGAGGTTTTTCATGTGTGTCGCCCTAATTCTTTATTCTATTTACTTCGAGATATCTGACCGAGATATTTCATTAGACATTTGCTGCTCTCGGATATTAAGTCAGATATTCATTTGATACACATGCAGTCAGATTTGTTGGACCCCTGCCACGCTCTTTGAAGGGTCCGGTTGTCTCGAGGTTGCTACAAGGTCAGTGGATGAACCTGATTGGTCAACCCCCTGTAGACCAAAATTGGAAACGGCGGCCGCTGTAATCACGGTGTGACGGAAAACGACGTTGCCTTCCAAAGTTCGATGGAGATTTGTTTGAAGTTGATTTTAACCCTTAACGTAACAGTAATGGGAAGTGAAAAGACCCTCTCACTGCTGGAGAGGTAGGTATTCTCTGAGGGCAAACAGTCCGAGGAGGGCTATCAGGCACTACTGCAGCTACACTTTACCCTGATGGGAGCTGACTCGGCAGAGTACCGAACCGCAGTATCAGTGCTGGGCTGATCGCTTCGTAGATGCAATCAGATCCGCACAATTAACCTCAACACTTGAGACTGCATGATTGGACCCGGGAAAATGTTAGCTGCCTTTAACAAGAAGTACTACAGCGAGCTGAATCAAAGCAAGGGATTTGCGGTTACAAATTATGTGTCTCGCTACCAGAACGCCCAATAACTATACACTGTGTCGGCTGACTTGGTTCAGATTTTCATCTTAATTTTTTTACTGAAAAAGGTGAAAGGCCACTATAAAACCCGTCAGCGGTTTGCACTAGACAATTGGAAAAGTCTTTAAATATCAGTTCATAGATTAAAAAAAACAATCCTGTGGCTATTTTTCTTTTAATTTTGACAAATTACATCAAACACGTCAGCGTCTGCGAGAGCTGCACAACTACTACTTTGTAAAACTATTCGCATCGTTACGAAATCATGACTGAATCAAGGAAGCTGCATGATGACCGTCATCTTTATACTGTCTATTAATCAAGCTATCAGTGTTCTCTCTCTCTCTCTCTCTTTCTCCTTGCTCTCTTTACATTTAGGTTTCCATCCCAGGATCAGGCTGAGTTTGTTCAAATCAATTTTACATGAAGAACTATCAAACTGCACAAAAACGTGTGATTTATCTGATCTCAGTTATAAACCCAAATGCACTCAGACAGAAGTACATGACATCACAAGCTCTTCCCTATTCAATATGATTCAAGTTTTCATGTCAGGACCTAATGACAAAAAAAATGTGTCCCATTCTTTAAAGCATGTCAAAACTTAGTGCATGCTGTGTGAATGGAGTCAATTGATAGTGGCAATGGTGGAATGTAACTAGTAAAGTCAAGTATATTTAAAACTGTACTTAAGTACAAGTTCGAGGTACTTGGCTTCATTAGAATATTTCTATTTAATGCTACTTCATACTTATACTCTACCACATTTTGGATTTAAATATTGTACTTTTTACTCCACTAAATTTAGTTTAGTTTTAGATTAAAATACTCAAGAGTATACATGAACCTTGAACCAGCTACAACATAATTTATTTATGTATTTGATAAGGAAGATGCACAATACACGTATGGCACCAGATATATTCTATATCCATGACGTTCCATTTACGGGATTGCTCCGTTGCCGCGGGAAAATCCGCCGGATTTCACTCATTTAGGCCGGATATCCGTTGCCTTGGGCTTCCTTTGTGTTTAAACTCCAGTCGATATATGACGACGATGGTTAACTTTTTGTCAGATCTCTGCAAGTTAAATCCAGACAGCTAGCTAGACTATCTGTCCAATCTGAGTTTTCTGTTGCACGACTAAAACAACTTTTAAACGTACACGTTCCACCAAAACAAGCTCCTTCCGAGCCTATTTTGCAGCGGCACCGTGGCTTTTCTCCAGTGCTTAGCACCGCCCAAGACGATTGTGATTGGTTTAAAGAAATGCCAATAACTCTGAATGCTGTGTGGAGTAGCCAGACTCTCCTCCAATGCGCTTTGGAGGAAGGTCTGGCAAAGCAAGACTACACCAGATATAACTAATACCAATACTTCTTACATCACTGGATGATGGTGGCCAACAGTCAAATGTCTTAGCTGTTAGAGGCTTAAAAGTGTGGAATATGGATGGAGAAGCTTAGTCTGCTATAGCATTTTGTTTTCTTCCTTATTATGCTGCGTATACTCCTTTTGCTGCTGGCGTTTGCGGGTTTTTTCAGTACCTGCTCCGTAAAACTCTTCGTAGTTTTTTATTTTTATTTTTAAGAAATGAGTAAATGTGTAAGCAAAGACGATTACCATTACATATGGTATGATTTTTTTTGTATTTGTTCATGCAGGTGTGTTTAATAAAAAGGTGAAGTGTATTGACCTTACTTTGTCCGTACTGGCCGTACTGGTAGGACGCCATGTGGTCGACGGTGTAGCCCGGTGAGCTGTAGGAGGGGGGGCAGTAGGACTGGGAGCTAGGCAGGGAGGGCAGGGCTGACATGGAGGGAACGCTGGTGAGACCCTCCAGGCCCTTGATGTGATCCATGCGTTGGCTGCAACTGGCAGCCATGCCAGCAGGGGGCTCAAGGCCGCCCGTCAGAGGGGAGATGGCATAGTCACCTTGGGGCTGATGTGGCACACCGCCAGGGTTCAGCAGACCCATCACCTGCTTGGAAGGAAAGAACGAATGAATGAAGAAGAGAGTTAAATTAGTTTTGTAAACTGTCAGAGCACTGTGAGTGGCTCTAACGAAAGGAGGACTTACGTTAGAGCCAAATGAGCAGAAGACAATGGATGTGTCCTCTTCCATTTGTTTGCTCAAGCAGACTTCATACTGTAAATTAAATTATTAAAAACAGGCTGAATTTCTTTAAATTACAGTGATTGACCCTAACCCTAGCCATATTTTTTAACAGACCAGAGGGGTGCAACATCATATGTGACGTGAAGACATGTTTTCTGTTGTGTTCTGACAAGGCTTTATAATATAGGAAATATATGTAATTTTTTTGCGTACAAGCACAGGAGTGTGTGTAATATGTACCATGTAATATGTACAAACACACACTCAGACACACACAGGAAATCCCCCTGTCGCGGACATCAAAAGGCTCCAAGCAGGCCCGTCCCAGGCAGAGATACTGTAGCACCAGAAAGGAAGAATTAAGCAATTTGTCTCACATCCACGGCTCCACTTATTCTAAAATTCCTTTTGGACGCTGTTCCAAAAACCCATGGCACAAGATAACAACTTATCTCAGGGAAAGATATGCCGGCAAAGATAACACAGAAGAAAGGTCGGCATGAGCTCGGCTCAGTTCAACCTCTGAATAGATTTGCAGTTTGAGAAATCCGTTAGCTCTTGACCTGGTCTTTATTAGCAACCAGATAATCAAATTTGGGGGAATATTCCTTGGCCAGCAACGGACGGAAAAGAGCCGTGGGGCAAAGTGTTTCAACTAGTTTCAAAACAGACTTGATACTACCTTCCCCCCTTCAATGCTCGCTGACTTTACCTGTCCATTATCAAAGCGCTCAGTAAACCGTTAATAAGAAATTAAGACTGGCTTCATCACTTATGAAAGTAACTCTAAGTGAATCTGCTACCTCTAAATGTATCATATCCCACCTCCTTCTCAACAGAGCAAAGCCCTCAAGGCTCAGTTGCCTAATAAGAAGCAGGTACGCTGCTCTTTGGGTCCTCTTGGCCCTCTAAGTGACATATTATTCTACATCCACACACACACATGGCCCTGCTTAAATCATTTCCCAAGTAGGGGAGGTGAATGGAGGAGTCCATGTTGATTTGGAGAGGGGAGTTGCGTTTCCCCTTATGCCCGGTAACAGTTTCCTAGAAAATTAACCTGCTTTTGGAGGGTTTGGCCTAAAACAGAAAGAGAGTAAGGATACACTTCTGCTTAAACAAGCCACAGGGAGCAAGGATACATGTTCTTTAAACTGATGGATTCTAGTTTGGTGAATTTCCTCTTTGTGCTTTTGTCTGATTGCCTATCTCTTTATCAAACCGCTTCCCATTATCCCTCTCTCCCGAGCCTCTCCCTGCCTCATGAGATGCCTGCTGGCTGGCCCATCCAGGGTGTTTCATATTGGAACTCTGCCGTTGCCAGCGGCCTGAAACAGTGCGTCCAAGAGTTAGCAGCGAAGAATGTCGGGATGGGGCGGGGGCGAGGGGGGGGGGACATCTGAGATGGGACATTCCTTTTCCCGCTGTATGAAATATATACAAATAAATTAGAATCTTTGCTATTACATGGAGGAATTTTGAGGCAAACATTTTAAGAATGCTATCACGAGAAGCTTCCCTTGAGGCTATAGCATAACATGGCGTGTGTAGCAGTGTTTGTGGACATATACATGACCATGAGAATGCTGTGTCTAGCTGCCTTTACGCACAATATTGTTTGTAAAGTATATTCAGTTTGTTCATGTTTTATGCACGCAGCAGTGTCTCTCTGCATGTTTGTAAGCACACATGATGCTTGTTCAGTGTGTAAAAGTAAAAGCGGACTCGGCAAATAGCATTTTCAGAGAGAGGAATTCACACGCTTATTGCCCCAAACACATAAAACAAAATGGCCGAAATAAAAAGTAGTGTGCACTTATTTTTGAATAAGAAATGCTAATTGATCAGTGTATTGCTGGTGTATTGGAAATAAAAAATGCAGTAATCAATCTTCCAATCTAAACAGAAGGTTGAAAAGTTGACTTAGCCATGCTGCTCAACCATGTCGTGTAATATTTGTGTAAAAGATGTTGCAAAATCCTTAACAGATCCTCAAAATGTCATGGAGTTGATCAATTATCTACACTGTGTGTGTGTGTGTGTGTGTGTGTGTGTGTGTGTGTGTGTGTGTGTGTGTGTGTGTGTGTGTGTGTGTGTGTGTGTGTGTGTGTGTGTTCGAGTGTGTGTAATTATGTGGACCTGTGAGCATGTGTGTATTTGTGTGTCTCTGTCTTCACACTGCTGCGGCCTGTTCTCTGAGGAGTCAGACTCCGCCAGGCTGAAATCTCATTTTCTGCCTGTTAAGGTCTAACTCCTCTGTCTCCTCTGTTGTACCCTCTGTCTAGGTGCAAAGACCTTGGGACTTCATGCCTGGATAATTGGCTGTAATTGTCTTTTCACTTCTCATTTGTCACACACTCAATTGTCCTCCGTCCTTCTCGAGTCATCTTACTTTTCCCCTCCAACAGTGAGAAAGCCCTCCTCCAGTACTGCCGAGGAGTGTGTGATTGTAGAGCATACAGTTTATAGTGTTGAGTAGACAAGTGGATAAATCGGTAAGCAGGCTGGGAGCCTGTGAATTTATGTGTTCAACACCTGCATGAAATATTACTTGAGAAGAGTGTTTGACGTTTTAAAGCTCTTGAGGTATTGTGTGAAGCTGTGTGTCTGACAGGGTAAATCATGCATACCTCAACCGGGTTCAACTCTTTGAAATCATGCTCAAATCTAATTCTGCCCAGCTCTGGCTTGACATGTTATGGGTATTATCCGTGCAAGTAAAACTATCTGAGTCACTAGAGGCATGTATAGTGTCAAACACACAAGTCTTATTCCTGTCAAATGAATAGACCACAAAAACACAAACTTAAATCTTTTGTTTATTAAAACAAATTAATCCAGTATCAATTTTCAACTGAAATATTGTGTTTAAGAATTAATAATTTTTAAGAATAACATTATTTTTATGGAATCCAATCACATTGTCTTAACAAATTAAGATTATATTGCTTATGTTTGTTTGTTTGTTTATGTATGCACAATTCACCAAGGCAAATTCCACATAAGTGTACCTTATTGTGGCAATAAACACTTTTCTGATTCGGATTTCCTCTGAAAAGTTAAGTTTAATTATCTTAATCTATTAAATACAAGACTGACTTTAAGCAGCTTAAATCCACAGATTTTAGCCTTTAGTCTCACCTGTGGAGAGAGTCCATTTCCTATGGTAGGGTTCATGGGATTGGTCGGTCCTCCAAAGCTGTCCGAGTAGCCCGAGAAGGAGTGGCGTCCGGAGGCGAGGCAGTAGGCTGAGCCTCCTTCTACCTGCCCTCCACCGCCGGTGGCTTGGTGGCCCGAGGAGGGAGGGAGAGGCTGGGGCCGATGCACTGTGCTGGGGGGCTCTGACACTATCAAAGGCATCACATGGTAAGTTTAAACACTTGAAAAGATTGTCAGCAAAATGTTGCGGAACATAACTGCTAAGTGGTTAGTACTGGGATAAGTGAAAAGACAATTAAAGCCAAAACACCCCATTCTAGCAGAGTTGTTTTTACGGTGTTGAAATTCACTCAACTAGAAGAAAAAATGCTGGATTCAATAAAAACTTGAATTTGAAAACATGTTCAAGTGTGTTCAAAATGTATAAAGAAAAAAATGTTTATTCTTTTAATACAAAATTAAGTCTTTTTCATGCAGTGTTAAAGTGTATTTTAAATCAATAAATAAATAAAAAGCAATACTTCTGTCAAAATAGACTTAGTTTAATATAATAATTGATTTAAAAGAAATTTGCACACAAATGTTTACTACACCATGTACAATAACTCACAAATTCTAACTCAAACTCTCCATGACTTGTACACAGACATACTGTTTGAATACCGTTAACTGAGACTGAGAAGAGCCTTAACATACAGTAAAAGCCATCAGAAAGTTGAAAGTTTTGTAACTTAAAACCTAATGCAGTGTTATAAGAGCTAATTATTTTCCCCAAAAAACAACATGTTAGAGTGTATTATTTGCATCAACAACAAACCCTATGCTCATGGCACTTTGAACTGCAACAGTGTACATTTCTCAACCACTGCATCCATTATATGAGTCTGTCTCATCTCTTACCTTGTGCTATAGATGAGGGGGGGTAGGGGCTGTCAGAGAGCTGGTAGGGGGAGATGCTGGACATTGCTGAAGGTGGGAAACCCCCTGGGATCAGGTGATTAAATGCCATCAGTTGACTGGCTCCTGCTTGCTTCCTCCACCTCGCCCGCCTGTTGCTGAACCAAACCTAGTACGACAATGACAACAATTGATTAGTGTGTGTGTGTGTGTGTGTGTGTGTGTTGTGTGTTCCTCAGACTACAGTGTGCAATTTTACACAATCCAGCTGTTGTGTTAGCAGACTAGTAAAAAATCACAACAAAATCTGCTGCAGCTATTGACAGCATTATTATTATTAAAATGTGAGAAAAACAAAAGTTGTGTGTGTGTGGGTTAGATGTGTGAATCATGGCTGGTTGCTCGGAGTGTGTGAGTGACATTCCGTGCCCATATGGACGGGGCTCATACTGAGCCTGCTTACATTCCCATATGGAGCCTGTGAAGGAGAATTTACTGGACTCCAGATCAGAAATAGGAAAGTCCAGATTGAGCCCCTGGGAGTGAGGATGAGAAGTGTGTGTGTGTGTGTGTGTGTGTGTGTGTGTGTGTGTGTGTGTGGGTGTGTGTGTGTGTGTGTGTGTCAAACAGAGATTAGCAGGTTGCCTTTAAATGGTCAAAGAGTGTATAAACCCACAAGGTTTTTGTTTAAAAGTGAGGGTGCGTCTGTGAGGGACGTTCATAGTAAGGGCACGTCATTAATGTTAATGCACAGTAGTGTGTTAGGTCAGACAGAAGGGAATGTGTGAGCAGAGTGTTTTAAAACCTTTTCATGTTTTAACTCCTGTTGAAGGATTTCATGGTTATCTGTGAAGCGAATGTAAAATTTACAACCCCTGAGCTTATGAAACCCTTTTGAAAATCCATCATATAAATTCCTGTGATTCACAAGCGAAAATCAGTTTTTCTCTCTCTTCAGTTCCTAAAAAACATTTTGTAGGTACCTGGACCCTGGCCTCGGTGAGTTTGGCCCTCTGGGCGAGCTCCTCCCTGGTGTAGATGTCAGGGTAGTGGGTTCTCTCGAAGGCCCTCTCCAGCTCCTCCAGCTGCTCTGCCGTGAAGGTGGTCCTACTGCGCCGCTGCTTCCTCTTTAGCGGCAGATCAGGCTCAGACTCAACATCTGAACCCTCATCTGAGTGACTCGCTGTTCAAACACATTAGGGAAGAAAATAAGAAATGTTTAAGAGATTTTCTTTGTCACCCTGTTGAACAGCACACATGCTGGTGTTATAGACCAATACGTCACAGTGCTGTGGGTGAATATTTTTGTGATAATAGGGTATCTGTAACATTCAACAGAATGGCGAAATGTCAACTGATTTGCTCTCTGTTTTCACTTGTTTACTTCTATTTTTCACTTTTATAAGGTGGGTTATTTCGTTTCTGTACACACTCTAACACATACACACACACACACACACACACACAAACACCATAAGGTATTGGTCCTCCTCGTGGTCTTGTAGCCAAACAGACCTCCTTTCAGAAGAAATATTCTGAGCCTCAGGAATAATCCCACTGGACAAGGTTCCCAGTGCACCGCAGGGGGACTGGTAGACTAAAAGCCACACAAAAGGCTAATTTGGATCCAGGGACCATGCTTCGAGCGTGTGTGTGTGTGTGTGTGTGTGTGTGTGTGTGCATGTGCGTGTGCGGACAGTAGGAGTAGAGGGTAGGTTATCTAAAACCAAGCTTAGCAGGAGTAGATATGAATCAATTTTCTCTCTTCAAATTCCTCTTTCTTTTCTCTCTGTCTCGTCACAAGTATTCACAGTACGGACAGGCAAGAAAAAAAGTGTGCAGTACCAATTTACCGTATAAACAAAATAAATCAAATTATTACTAATTACCCAGGTAATTATCCCTATATCTACAGTCTAGTGTCAAGCTAATAACATTTTTGACTCCCCTTCTTCATACACACACACACAGACACATACACACACGCTCGCACACACACACACACA
This sequence comes from Perca flavescens, assembly GCF_004354835.1. Lineage (NCBI taxonomy): Eukaryota > Metazoa > Chordata > Actinopteri > Perciformes > Percidae > Perca > Perca flavescens. The sequence continues at coordinate 29,245,584 of NC_041333.1, forward strand.
CACAATAAACATTCAGTGTAAAAAGATAATTCAAACTATTTGAACTAATTAAACTGTACTGGATCTAGGGCTTCAATTATCAACTACTTTCATTACCGATTCATCAGAGCTCCTCCCCGGTGTCACCATAGAACATTTGGCCTTTTTGCTTGATAAATGACGTAAACCTTTCTTAAAAATTGATGTTTTATAATTTGTTTATATCAATCCACTAATTGATTGAATCAATATCTGAAATTTGAGAAATACATAAGTTGTTCTTTTGACTTGTCACCTAGCGTGATCTTCGGCCTGACTGAGCTGCAGTGATATCATGTGTCCTGAGGGCTTTTGTGTTTCTACTTTTCATCTGTGTCTCAGATCAGTATTAATACTATTGTGAACTAAGTTCTATAAGCTGGCAGCTTGGTTTTTAACACACTACTTCAAACACTCCATTGGCTCCCTTCTAAGTTCACCAAGGCCAATGTCCCACTTTTTGTGTTACACTTAATTAATTCCTTCTCAGCACAGGGGAAGTTTTGTGTGCAACACTGTATTATTTCCCCCTCAGAAGCAACAATAAAATACAAGAGAATCCAAATATCTCAGGGCCCCTCATGTGAAACTGATCCTCTCTCCTCCTTCTGCGATTTTCTCCTTGCAACACCAATAGCAGTGGGAGTCAACTTAACATGCATTAGGAGCAAATTGGTAAAGAAACATTCAAGCATGAGGGAGGCAATAAGTAAAATATTTTCAAAGGGGGAGTGAGAGAAATGGAGACATTGCCTTAAGCCTCTGCTGAATATCTTGCAATTTCGCACTCAGATTGCTGATTGCTAGCTCTTTATCCACCTGTGTGTGAGTTCAGCATTTTAACAGAAATGATACGCTACCACTCTCCTCTGCAGAGACAAGAGAAGACACTTCAAAATGGCTAAAGTGAATTAGGATTTACTTTCATCAGTTTTGGTATTTTATCACGTGGTGGTGACAAAATCTTTCCAGCTTTTCAGGCCCCAACCAAACAAAAAACACACAAACATTTTCACCAACATATGACTAGTGGGGTTACAGGACTTGTGTTTTAGATGGTGGGGAAGGAATTCGTGGGCGTAGAGCGCGAGGCTTTGGAGTTTCGGACAGGATGGCTGAAAAACAAGAGATGAGGCCTTTTGTAGCCTCCCCCTCCAGTTCCTGCATGGAGGAGGGCTGCTAGGAATGCTTTTTCGCTCCCCCCTCCGACTTTAGCAGCATGCACGTTCCTCAGCATTTCACAGGGATTTGGGCCCTGGGAAAGCTGAGGCGGCCAAGAAAATCCTTAATCACTTTGGAATTACCTATCGGTTATGACTGCTACCGGGGTTTCGAGAACCTTTCAAAAGAAGCGACAGAGTGGCACCTCTGAAGTCTCAGGAGTCTAGTCGTGATACAACCCTGAATCAGATCCTTTACAGAGGACTTAAGCGGGCTCATTTGTTTCACTTTGCTTCGTTAGTTTATACATCACAAGATACAGCCAGATAAGACGATGGGACAAAATGATAACGAGAGAGCAGATGCATGGGCTGAACATCATATGGCTGACAGGTAGAACACATAGGTGATAAAAATGGCTACTAGCTTGTGTAAAAATGTTTAAGAGAAAACGTCACACTTGCACATTTTTTACTTCAAACAATAGCAAACTCCTAAATTACCCCACAAACTTTTGGCACGCCACTCTCCTTAAACAATCGCCACCTTCTTCTTTCTCTCGTTCTCCCTCCTTCTCACCCTCTCTCTCAGCCTCTCTTTGTCTCCCTTCTCCCCATCTCTCTCTTTTCCACCCATATTTCTCTCTGTGACTCTCGGGCTCTTTGTTGCTCCACAGAGCTCAGGTCTTTGCCGGCGATTTCCACGGTCCATCTGTGGAATCCGTCATGGCTCCCTCAGCCCTTCACAGTGGAGGGCTGTCACCTGCCCCACGGGGGAGCTGTGTGTGTGTGTGTGTGTGGGGGGGGGACACATAAAGAGGCTTCGCAGAGGGCTTGGGGAGGTGGGGTGGATGGGTGCACAGCCGGGGTGCATTCTACCCCTCCCCCCAAAAAAACACCCCCTTTCCTCCAGAGGGAACTGTAAGAGCACCTGAGGGTGTGAGAAGGGCAGTGCAGGGCAACAGGGTCTGTTGTTGCTGATGTAAATGTCCCCATGGGGATAGTCTGTCTGGGCATCTGTGTTGGTTTTTGTTGTTGTTGTTGTTGGTGGTGGTGGTGGTGGTGGTGGAAGTGTAGTACATCGATGGCTTGTGGACCCTCTTCAATGCATGGACACTAGCTGAAGTAAAAGGAAGTACGTCCCTCCCGATGATTTCCTCCATCTCCGTCTCTTTTCTTAATTTTTCACAGTACTTACTCAAAAGTAAGATATCAACCATCAGGTGTGTTTCTGCCTTGTCCAGGAAAATACATAGGCTACATGTACCAGTTTACTGGGAATAAGATATCCAAAAACTGGATTTTAAAATTACCGCTTGCTAGGTTTATTCATTTTTTTTCAAAAATTCAAAACATTCAAATTATTGTTCAAAAACATCACTTTCTTATGAAACTGTTCCAATGAAAAGTAAATTTTGGACGTGTCAATCAATTAAAACTGATCTTCTGCTTTTACATAAAATCACAAAAACCTCAAAATGGGTGTTAGATATGCTCCCTACTAAAAGTAAATTTCACTGTGGATTTCAGGTAGTACAAGCAACTTGTTTAAGTGATGGATAATAATTTTGAATTTTGAATTTTGAATTAATTAGAAAATTATACATATTTAATTGAAGCATTTTTGGCAATTGCAATCTAAATTCACAGTAACTTGCTGTATTGTGTGTGTGTGTGTGTGTGTGTGTGTGTGTGTGTGTGTGTGTGTGTGTGTGTGTGTGTGTGTGTGTGTGTGTGTGTGTGTGTGTGTGTGTGTTAAGGACACTGTAAAGCCTTATGCATGTCTGCTTACGCATCATCCAGATGCCTAGAATTCTAAAATATAATGTAATGCAAATTAACGTGGCAGGTGATAAAGACCATAGGGTGACACACGGGGTATAAAGGGGGTTTTAGAAGCAAACTTGTGCCAACACAGAGGGCAGCCACCCAATCACCCCTGAATCTCACTACTCCCCACAGTTTGGCTCAGGAGCTCATAAACACACACACACACACACACACACACACACACACACACACACACACACACACAAAGACTGCAGCACTCCAAGCACATGACCGTATACACACATGTCCACAGCGCTGGGCTTCCCAATTCTACATGCATTTTAAGGCTACGTTAATCGAGCTTGTCAGCCTTGAGGCGTCCATTAACATGCTCCCCCTGCTCACATGCCTTTCAGTGTGCAAACACGCACACACACACACGCACTTTCCAAAATGATCAGCATCAGGATATATATTACCTCTCTTACCGAGACAAAGAGGAGGAGAGGGAAGAGTAGAAAAGACTGAAACCTTTCCCCTGCTCCTCTCTTGATCTTTTCCAACCTTGTAAACCCGTGGTTTCAGAGTGCCCCATTTGCCGTCATCGCCTCGCTATCCCTAAGATCTGATCACAACGATTTGGCACCGTCAAATAGCCTTGGCCAATCAAATTATCCACTCTAACCTTCATATCGCTGCCTGCCTGTATACATATGCTATATCTTAAAATGCTGTATTTATAGCCCTTGTAAACACTTGACTTCTCTCTGTATACTTTTGCTCCACCTCAGCTTAAAGGAGCGGGGGGTTGCAGACATGGTACTGGCTCTTGTCAGTTCATCAAAATATGAGAAAATATGAGCCTTAAAAGGGTAAAATTATCAGAGCAGGAAAAGGCCTGGAAAGGAGCCTCGACAAGATTGCCCGGGAGCCGAGGAGCATTAAGCCACAAAATAAGAGAGGAGCAATTGGAACGGGGTGGGTGGAAGGGGTTAGAGGAGAAAAGAAAACTGTTTAATTTAACCAAACTAAAGCCCTGAGAGGCACACAGTGCACGGGACTCCAAGCCAAAACAACCTCTCCGAAGCCAAGAAAGCCCAAAATGGATCCCACCATGCAACGCCATCCCAGGGAAGAGAAAAACAAGGAGCAGAGGAAAGAGGAGAATAGAGGATTTAGCAGAAACAGACTTTTGTAAAGATTTCGGCATTGCTGTTATTATAGGGGAGGGGGGCATTCGGATAGGGACACACAAGCTTAAATATGTCCACTGCGACATGATGCAGTACACATTGAGTATGTATGCATGTGCGTGAGGGACAGATAGAGAGGGAGTGAAAGGGGAACTTGGATTTTGGGACTTGGGGGAATTGACTGGCCATATGTGGACTATTTACACCCCTCAGCGGACATCCCAGTAACTCTTATGGGGCTTTGGTTAATAGTTAGGGTAAATTGAGCCTCTGACACATTGCCCCCCTTCTCTCCACCAACCCCTCTCAAAAAAATCACAAAACAAAAGGCAGAGGAGACAAACGCAGCATTTATTTGGGCGGGCCGACCATGCTGCTCCTATTCAGGAGCTGGGGGACTAAGTGACTGGCTGACTGCATTAAACAGTATATAGAAGTCAAGACAGGCAGATGCTGGGCCGGATAATGGCTTTACTGACAGCTTATGGACCCATCTGTGACTCTTTCTGGTGGGTTAAGAAAAAGATGGAGTGTGTGTGCAAGTGTGTGGGGATTTTTTGTGTGCGTATGCGTGTGGGAGGGGGAGTTGGAGGGCGAACTCACTTGACTTGCTAAGGAGGAGTTTCAATCTTCACAGCTGCCCTGTAAATGAGAGTGTACAAGATCTGTGTGTGTGTGTGTGTGTGTGTGTGTGTGTGTGTGTGTGTGTGTGTGTGTGTGTGTGTGTGTGTGTGTGTGTGTGTGTGTGTGTTGTAGCATGGGATCGTGATTACACAAAAAGTGTTGTGATGTGAGCAAACTGTCATCAGTCACAGCCTTGTTATGCAACAAAAAATTACATGACAAAGGGCATGAGGAGTCTGATGCTGTCAACAAAGGATTATGGGAGTTGTTGAGGATGTAGGGGGGCATCAGGAAATGGTTACCTGTCATGTGTAGCTAAATGTGTTTCTAACCCTGTTTCCTGTTTAGCGCTGGGGGAGACTGACCCTCCTTGGCCCTGTGACCCTGCAGTTCTTCCCTGTCTTTTAACTCACAACTCCAGTCAGTGGGGCACTTGTTGAAATCCAACAAGGTTAGCTGTTAACTGTCATTCTCAATTGTTTTAGTTGACAAGGAGGAAGTTTGACAGTTTCATCTTTGTTAATTCTGCTGCCAGGCTGCGTCTACTGACTACAGCAGCTATTAATCTCCCTTATGAATTCATGTGAATTTTCAAGAAAATGTAAGGCCATCATGAACAACGCAAAAGCATTCCATAAGCACATACAACTGTGGTTTATGTTAAGTACTTTCACCTTAATAGCATGGTCATGCTTTAACAATTTAAGGAATCTGATCAGTGCAATTTCTTTTATGACATTTTTCAGGCAAAAATGCAAGTATAACAGGATCTACTAAGACATTTAGAATAGCAGCAATGTACTGTATAATGCTGCATTCATGTTACAAGGGTGAGGGTAGATCTGAGTTTCCTACTTTTTACCTCAACTTTCAGATGGTAAATATTACTAAGGAACTCCTGGTTTGGCAGAGAATCCCTATTTAAACACGGAAATACCTGTAAACGAGTTCTACAGAGCGCTACATTCATGCAAAAAAGCCCGAACAAAAGATTATTTTCATCACACAGTGCATTTTGTAGCTTACACTGTAAAGCTTGAACACCAGTAGTGTTAACAACAAATCTAAACCAATCAAAAACCACAATTCTGTGTCTGCTAGGTGCCTTCAAGTTTAAGAGTGTGCACATTACAAAAGCTATGACTACAGCATTTTAAACACACATTTTAAGCCTCTTTTCCGACACGACACAAAAGCTTCTCGGCTAATTAGTTAACAAAGCTCTGAATGAAAGTCAGGCTTCATCAGTCAGGTGATTGACAGCTGCCTGTCCCACATCAGCACCATAGATGCTGCATTTACTGGCCTCCGGCTGGCCTCTGACAACTGTGACACTTAACCCTAACCCCTGATACACACACATGCACATACACACACACACACACACATTTAAAAACAACCACGTTCGCAAAAACACAGGCAGATGCATGAGAAGAAAACCCTCGCACTCACATGCTTCCTTACTTTGTCAGACACACACACACACAAACACACTCATGCACATTAAAAAACAACCTCTCTCCCCCTTTCCCCCAAGCTGTTGTGCCTATAGTGCATACTTTGAGCAGATAAAGAGGGGCCTTATTCTAAGGCGAGCCATTCTACTTGACCTTCGCTGGGCCTTTTCACTCTTTCACTCCCTTCAAACCGTCTTTGGGGCTCGCTCACTCTCAGCTCAATGTGGCTAGTCCATCACGGGTGAAGGCTGGGGCGCTACAGCGGGTCTTGAAGGGGGAATACCCTAAATACCCCTTGCCCCCTCCCCCCTACACACACATGCACATACACACACACACACACACACACACGCACAAGCCCCCTCCCTCTCAGAAATCACCCTGACTTCAAAGTTGGTGTGCATTCATTAATTGCCCTTTGAATTGATATCAGAGGGTCACAATAAGAGTGTGAAAGGAAAAAGAGGCTTTAATGAAGCATAGAGCAGCCATTCATTTGCAGATAACTATGTTTTCATGCTTGAATAGTCATCATGCATGGGCTTATTAGAAAAAACTCACGAGAGAGGGAGGAGTGCAGGATGAGGAGAGAGGGACAGAGGGACAGAGAGACAGAGAGAGCCCCGGGGTAGAGGAGAGTGATTTGGTGCTCGCCACTTGGCCCTCATGCCCTCTTTGCCCTCGTGCCCAGGGACTCACTGAGTGACACATTCATTCTTTCATCAGACAGACAGAGCCCTCTTCACCAGACACTTGGCTCAGGCCAGTAATAGCCAATAGCTATAATAAGATCCAATTGAGAGCTTATTGGTTCTGTCTTGTCAAATTTGATGAGACAGAAACAGCAACTTATTAGGGCTATAACTACAGATAATTTTCGTTATCAATTAATCTACTGGTTATTTTCTCGGTTTTAATTAATCGTTTGGTCTATAAAATAGTAGAAAATGAAAAAATGAATGCAAATTCAAATTTCATAAAGTCCAAAGTGTCATCATCTGTCTTGTTTTGTCCGATCAACGGTCCAAAACCCAAATATATTGCAGATAAAAGCACCAAATCCTCACATTGTAGAAACTAAAACCAGAGAATTTGGGGCAATCGCTAAAAATAAAAGACCTAAACGATCCATCTATTACCAAAATAGTTAGCTATTATTTTTCTGTTGATCAACTTATCGATTAATTGACTGAGCTGAACTTTACAACTTACATTGAAATTAAATGTCACGTTTAATATTCTAAATGGTTAAATCTGTTTGTTCTTATAATTGGTGTCTTTGATGACTACTGTTGCGTATATCAGAACACTGCTTTAAAAGCCACCATAAGTAAAACAAAAAAGGCAAAACAATTTAGCTCATTGATCGTTCATTCAGTATGCAAAAACATATAATAATGAGCAACTAGTAAAAATTAAAAAGTTACTTGCAAATATTGTCATCATGGAAAAGTGTTATCAGTGAACACGTTACAGTCTGAGTACTTAAAGTTGTTAAGATAACAACTGAAAACAGCTGGTAAACAAAAGTTAATAGAAAAGTCTGTCTTTGGTCAAATGCCTCTGCAAAATCCATCATCACACACTTAACACACTGCTCCGTCTGTGCTCTCAACCCATTCTCTGCCTCCACCTCTGCTCCCTCGCTTCTTCCTATCACTCCTCCTCCCTCAGTCCTCTCTTTCCTCTCCTCCTCTCTATGCCCTGGCACTGATCCAGTTTGTGCCCACATATTACATTTGCAGCACGCCATCCTTCACCCCAAGTGGCAGAGAAACCCAAGTTCTTCATTCACTCGCATTATTTACACAAACAAAGTCCTACTCCGTTTCTGTGACAAAGCAAGCTAAATCTTTATGGCTCTTTCATGTATTGTGTGCTCACGGTTCCCTTTTGTCCTCCAGCCATTGGCCTGGGCCCTGGATACAATGAGCCCGGGGGAATGGAGGCAGATTGAAGGAATGCGCCTCAATAAACCTAATTATGACATGATGACTGCGCTCACCATGGTAGAGGTTTTTCAAAGATCCTGGGCTTATTCAATTAGCCCTTTCCAGGATCCCCTTTCACCAAATAAAGTTATCCCTTTGACTGTTTGCATTGCAGAGTGGAATGTGTGTATGTGTGTGTGTGTGTGTGTGTGTGTGTGTGTGTGTGTGTGTGTGTGTGTGTGTGTGTGTGTGTTTGTGTGTGTGTGTGTGTGTGTGTGTGTGTGTGTGTGTGTGTGTGTGTGTGTGTGTGCATGCGCACACACGGCCGGCCTAAATGGAAATGTATCAGCCCTCAACAAGGCTCCTCTGTATTATCTGGCTAATTTCACCTAACAAAGTATGGAGTCTAAAAGATACACTGTGAAAATGTGAAGCAGGAGAAGGGAGGAGGCGGGGACACCACATCTTTTTAATCATTAACTTTGTCTCCAGGGTTAATTACTATGACGCTGGGAGTTTGGTACAGCCCAGGAAAAGGCCTGGAGGGCCAATGTTACTGCCAGATATATAAATATTTAATTGAACATGGGAGGAGGGTTTTTTCAGTAGGAATTTCTTTCTGTGTTTAACTTTATTTATTGAATGGGAATTTGGAAGAAAATGTGGTTGAATTTATATTGCAATGTCAAAAGATACGCCTTTAGATTACATATGAATTATTACCATTCAATATTTAATTAATTGAGCAACAGGCTGTAGTGCCTTTTTAAAATAACTGTCACCTTTGGCCATATATTAATGCTCTGAAGCCACCATTCAAGAAAGTCAGAAAAGTAGCCAACAGGTATTTGAAAAATAAGTTTTGGTGTGCAAATGCTTAGAAAAGGCACTGGTGTTATTTTGAAATTTGGCGTCATTTCATTTGCTGTTAATATATATTAACTCAAGTTGTCTTGTATTAAAAAGTTACAACAAATATGTATTGTTCCAAAGCAGACAACTTCACAAGTATATAGACAAAGGTGGTGGCCAAAATAACAGATGAAACATTGAAATCAGAATCAGCTACTTATCATATTTACTGCAATACTTTTTTTAGGCATGACATTTTGAAATTGTAACTTAATATATTTAGAATTAAACCGCAAACGGTTAATAAAGAACTTAATTAGAAACGTTATGGAACTGGACTGACTTCCCTTTGTGCGCTCCGGAGGATGGAGCCAGATATGAAACGAGCTGTGCGCCGCAGGCTGAGAGAAACAGAGAGAGAGAGCAGGACACAGAGGGAGAGGGGCGGTGTTGCTCTCCAGATGAAAGTGAGATGAAATAAAAGAGTCGATTTAATCTGCTTGAAGAGATTTGGGGAGCAAGTGGTGGAGAAGGAGAAGGAGGAGGAGGCGGAGGGGGGGTTCGGAGTTGTGCGCAGTGCAGGACGGGTGGCCGTGGCCCCCATTGTGAAGCTGCGCTCCGGGCCAGACCGGGGCTCTCCGGGGAGAACATTGGTCCCCATTCACCGAAATAACTCTTTAATACACTCCCTCCGTCATTAAATGTGACATAGCACAATATCGACATCATTTAAAAGACATTATTAATGTTCGAGGGGCCAAGGCCGAGATTCATCAAAGAATCAATAATAGACCATAAGTTACAGGCTGGAGACGGCTGAGGATTATTAGCATCATCCTTCAAGGCGGAGAGGGTCGGCCGATTACAGACCGAATATTATGATAAACACAGGAATCAGGCTTTTTCAAAAGCAAAAAAAAAAAGTTTACTGACGTCAGAAAAAACAAATAAATGTGGGCCTTTTTTTTTTAAAGAAAGAAAGAATTTGATAGTTAATTTAGAGAGTGGTGTGTCTTCCTCTTGTGCGCCTTTATCAAAAAAAATTGCATTCTACATTTTACTTTGAAAAGAGTAGGCTACGTCTTATATCGAGGGAAAGTTTTCAATGCGTAATTGTGCGCGCACACGTGTGCGCAGGTTTTTTGGGGCGAGCACGCATCCTTGGCCAATACGTGAGTGGATTTCAGAGGCCTCAATTGTCATTGTAAATGGCAGTGGGCTTCTTTAGCCGACCCCAAAAGGAAACATTTTGTAGGTGAAAACGGCCATTTTCTCTCGGTGAACGGGCCCTCTAAACCGTGCCGGAGCGCTCCCTGAATAATTCATCCTTCATTGCGGCCTCATAGTGTGTTTTGTCGGGCTTTTCTGTGGAGAAGCTTTTTCTCTGACTGAATTATAAACAGGTTGCCTTCTTCTTTAGCGACGGCCAAAGCTGTTTCCAAGCTGGCCTTTTGTCCGCGCGCAGCCCAAGCGTGAGCCCCAAATAGACTCTCGCGTCTTTGTCTCCCAAGTTCATCCTTGAGCGTCCCGTTGTGCGCGCGAGGCGTGTCTTTGTGAGGAGTTGGAAACCGTTGAACAAATGTTTGATCAACTCATCTGGGGGACATTTTGTCTCCTCAGATTATGAGTCCTCTATCTCTCCTCCCCTATTTGACTGATGCAGGGACGAAGAAGAAGGTGCTTACAGGGAAATGGTGGGCTAGCTACATGTTGACATTTCGCTGCTTAAAACTGTTTAAAAAAAAGTGGAAAGAGAAGAGATGGAAACTATTTGAACAACTCATGTTGGGGGTCGTTTAGTCTCTGGTGCTAGCCTATATAGAGGGTGGTAGATTATTAAGTACCTAGCTTATCAAGTGCTAAAATATGAAATATGTGTCTTTTTTATTAACATTATAGGCTACAATATCGCGAACTCTGAAGTTGGACTGAGAGTGAACTGTCCAATCACCTCCAGTGTTTTCCCCCGGAGTTGCATTGCCCCATTTCAATTTAGCTGTCACACATTGAGCCCACTAAAAAGTATAATTCACTTTTCCAAAGTGAAAAGAAAAACGTTTAAATTGGTTGCATCCACTAAGTGATGACAAGCACAGTTTGGTTTCTACAAACGAGCGAGGCGACTGATCATGGAGGTTGTAATAATTTGGAAAGTAGCCATTTAAAGCGCGTCGAATTTCCACTCTAATGACGTAGGCAAAAAAAAAGTAAAGTAATGACATTAAAAACAGGCTAACTAGGCCTAATGTAGTTGTATAATTAGCCCCAAACCGCTTTAAAATTTACAATTGGGCTACTGCTTCTGTCTGTGACACTGAAACGAAGAAATGTGTTTTATTCCTTGGCTTGCAACACATCCTATACCACTTTATGCAGTTTGAAACTAGATTTGGCTTAAACACTGTCAAATCTTTCAGAGTCTCTGTTAGCAGGAGGTGATTTATTTTTTTCTTAAACAGGAATACACTGTCTGAAAAATCACCTTGGGTTTGAATTTGGTTTCAGTCTATTCGGCCTTGTTTAAATCCATAAGAAAAGATAAATGAAACAACTTCAATTGCATTTGAATGAATTTCACGTGTTAAATAAAATATATGATTTTTATTAGGCTGAATAGCTTTTGCAGGAGGTCCCACTGAACGCTGTTTGAAACACTAATACAAATTGATTTGTCGCATAAAACAATAGCCAACTACCACGCACAATTTATTAAGGCATTACACTCAAATATAGTGGAATCATTTATAATGTGGACGGCTTCGGTTTTAAAATAGGTGCATCCTAATGTGCAGACTTACTGTTATCCATCCACACTGCTTTTAAACCACTGCTGAACATCCACACCCGCACTCCACATTCTCCTTTCCGCACAAAGCCATCACCTGCTGTTTGATTTACGGTATATGGCCTCATGGGAAAAGCATTAGCTGGAGAGATATGGTCGATAAAGAATTCCCAACAAAGGACGACACACACTCTCCACCCCCCAGCCAACAACTTTACAGCATGCTAAAACTCCACACAGAGGCTACACGACTAAGGAAAACCATTCTCCTTTACACTCTGCTCCAAAGCAATCAACAGGTTGGAGGGGCTGATAGCGTTTCACAGATTTCTTGAAGTCACCCTGCAAAATGGGAAGGAATTCTTCTACTATAATTTAAGTCACTGGAATTATCCCAATTAGATAATATATACGTGGATAAATAGCCTGTTATGTTTTCACTGTCGCTATACTAATATTCCCAAAGTACACTTTAAATAGACAGTTTAGCAATTATATAAATTACAATTATAATCACATTCCTTCTACATGGGCTCAGTGAGACCGTATCTGATCAAACATGATTCCACTGCGTGTGTGGGGGTCACTGATATGAAATAGATAACCCCAGCTAAAGTTAGCAGCCAACTTTTTTTCTTCTACATCAGCCAAAATAACTCGAGCAGTTCACTCACATCTGTCTCCCAAAATGCCTTCAATGCTGTGTTTGGCCCTCCGGTCGTTCTCCTCCAACTCTTTCCTCTCGATTTCCTCTTCATCCTCCTCTTCATCGCCTTTCCCCCCGAACTTACTCCGCATGGTGCGACTGATGGAGCTCACTGCAAAAGTTCGTTCAAAAAGTAGAAATTACAAAAATAGAAATACAAGAAAGGAAATGAGACTCACAAAGTAGGGTATTTAATTCAAAATAATTGGCAGGACTATTAAAATATGACAAAAAAAGGCCATTGATCTGAAATAAAAAAAAAAAAAGCCTATAGGCTATATTAAGTTGGCAAAAGTCTCTTAAAATTAAAACACTGAAAGAAACGGTAGATTTGTTAAATGGGGAAATATTTGTTTTACTTTACTTATTTATTTATTTATTGTATAAATGTATAAAACATTTTCGAGTATGGCTATGATAACCTGTTGTGGTCGAAGTTCAAATTTATAAAATATAAAGAAATAAAAAAGATAGAATGTAATCTAGGTTACACGTAGAAAAATCCAATCAAATATATAACAGCCTAATAATAATAATAATAATAATAATAATAATAATAGTATTTCAATGAATCCATGACTGCCCTTTTTTACCTGAAGGAACGTTGTTGCGGTCACATATCCCATCCTTCAGTAATTTATCCCGAATCTCCCAGCTAAACATACCCGGGTTTTCCCGCTTGTATTCTTCTATTCTCTTCTCTACGTCCGGCGTTGTTCCCTGCTTCAAAGGTCAGAAAAGTCGCAGTGTTTATTCACTTTGTTGTGGCCCTTGGGGCACAATGGATACATTGCCTTTACATGCTATAACCTAAAAAATCAACAAGTCAGTGTTTTAGTTAAGAATAAGCCAAAGCATTTCAATGTGTGCATTTATATAAAAATGGTTTAGCCTACATATTCTACAAAGAGGCTACAAATATCGTACAGGAGCCTCTGATCTGCTTTTCTGGTCCATACCTTGGGTTTGCTGCCACCGATGGCCCCGGGTCTGATGGAGCCCGTCTCTTGGTACCGGCACAGGATTTTGGACACGCAGCCGTGGGAGACCCGGAGCTGTCGGGAGATGACACACGGCCTTATGCCGTGGTGGGCCATCTCCACGATTTTATGTCGGATGTGGTTGGGCAAAGGTCTGCCATTAATGAAAACTCCTCCGAGTTGGTTCACACGGCCTTGACCCAACGGGGTAGACACTATGTAATCAAAATATGAAACGGACGTGTCACCAAAGGGATCTAGTGCATGCTATGTTATAGGCTACACAACACCAGGAGAAGGAAAGTTTGAACTGGCCCCAAATGTAACTGAATACACCAATAACAATATGAAGCAGTCGTTTTATTTTGTACTGCTCCAAAAACAGTTGACAACAAACATACTGCGTAAAAGTAGGCTATCCCATTAAAACATTAACATTATGTAATGTGTAAAGACGAAACATAATGTTAATAGCCTCTATTTCACAGGCTATATAGCCTGAAAACAAGTTTGCTAAAAGTTGCTCAAATTACACCAAAGATTGTGAGAAATAAACAGTGAAATACCTTAACCGATGTAACGGAGAAGATTGGATGTTAAGGTCTATGGCTACATAAAAAGTAATAGTGACTTTTGACTAACTAGCACTGAAACCCACATATCTTCCGTCAACATCCATATGGTCCTTCGGCAATGTGATGCTTTACCTTCCAGTGGGAAGCCACTGCGGGGGTAGTTCTGAGCTAGCGTGGGTCGCATCATCCTGGGTATTGACCCCGCCAACGCAGTCATACCTCCAACACCCCAGTGACTAACGATACCTCCTCCTGACGGGGAGGCGGCTGCTCCAACACCGAGTTTGCAGCAGGAGGTCGTCGTTGAAATCGTCTTTTTCTCCTGTGAGGAAGCTCCCTGAAAGGTTAGCCTCGGTTAGCCTTAGTTAGCCGCACCCGGGCTACAGCCGAGCACCAATGTATCCTCTAACCCTCTAAGGAGTCAAATGTGACGACAAAAAAAAGAAGAAAAGAAGAAAATGTAATTGTTTTTGATGTTGATACACTTAGTTTCTCTGTCTCCTCCGTTTTATTCGCCAGTATTCGGGATCTTCGAAATTAGGTTGCCAAGGCGATGCTGCTAGGACTAAAATATTGTTGTTGTTTGTTGACACTGGTTCAAAGTGAGAGGAGACAGTCAAAAGTAGCGGAGCTCTTCTCTCGCCCCGTCAGCGCTCCTGGCTGTGATTGGTCGAGAGGTTACACCCGGTACGCAGTGGGCCGCGGTGATTGGCTGAGGCTGAAAACTTCTGTCCTATCAGAGACGCTGTCACAGTTCCGCTCAGATGGGACAGGGGCGTCAATTCACAAAACCCAAAGCTATGGCAAAGTCACTGCATGTACTGTTTAACCACCAAAAAGTCTCAAAAGCTGCTTATGCGTTGAGTGAACTACTGGGAGGAAAGTGGAGCAACACACCACGAGGTATAATTATTTGGTTAATGTGGTAAATTATTAGTAAGTCACAAACTATTTTTCACAGACACACATTGGTCCTGATGTGAGTTTTTTTCCCCAGTAGGCTAAGTCGATGAATCATCGTCCACTCACTCTATTCTAAAATAAAATAAAACAAGGATAGGAATAATACATAGACAATGTTCCTACACTGCATGCACTGACCAGAAACTGTGTAATGTGTGATGTAAGCCAATGTAACAGAAAATTAAATGTCACTAACTTTTGCTTGTGACATATTGCTTCTTTATAGGCCCATATGTAAATTACAACATATAGGAAAACACTTTCAGACCAATATAGCACCAGCACAACCTCGAAATAATATAGGCCTAAGAAAAACAACCCACCTAAGAGTCTCAATCCTAAATAAAACTGAACATTTATAATAATATAATTACTGCTGGGCTGCTGTAATTGCATTGCATTGGGATTACTTTGTTTTATATACATTATATATTTTACTTCATTGACGACTCCATCTATGGATCTTTAGATATAGATCATATATTATTTGACACCATAACTTCCAGCCACGTTTTGTCGACCAAATTCAATGCTGACTGAAAGGTTCTTCATATTTCATCAGTTTATTTCACAACAGGTCACATTTGCACAGAGACCAATGTTCCTGACATTGTTCCTTTCGGCTATACGGTTTCTATTGATTTTTTTTTAACTCTCAAATTATAAAACCAAAAACAAACCTGGATTCTGTCCGTATTCAACAATACAGTAGCCTAAGAGGCAAACCCCAAATGTGTAACTTTTGCTTTTCATATCTGAATTGATAAGACAAACAAGATATTCGTCATTGAGAATTCTCCATTGCTAATTTAGTCACAAATCTGTCCGTAATATTATCAGTAAACTGTTTAATGCATGCCGTCGCACACGACCCCTAATTTGTTTCCACCCCATGGCCTCATATATGACACAAATGGTGCTAAAGTGTGTGCACCTCAAGGAATTTATTGTGGTTTTCAGACTGAGCACCAGCCAGCCGAGAACAGTCTAAAGGGGGACGTGCGCCACAGCAGGATACGACGCCAGGGCGGCCGTAAAGCCAGTCTAGCTCAGAGATGTGGGTGTTTTTTCCATCTACAAATGTCTAATAATCAATATTGTCATCGCCCAAAAAAAGAATAGTGGAGTGGTGAGTTGTTTCTTTTAAAGTGTAGCCATGGACCCTCTCTCTTTTTATGCGCTGAGTATCTTGGGTCACAGCATCCTTTAGTCCCTAATCAATCACTGAAGCAAAGGTTCCGCTCCTGAGCTTTGAAATCAGACAAAAGGTCGTTTTACTTCACTGTCCATCATTCGAAGAAAGGCCACTCCGCGTCCTCCCGATTTTAGCATCAATGTTGATTTTTTTGCACCGATGCACGAACAGAGTACAGACGGTGTTTGGATTTATTCAAACTTAATTATTCGTTCCATGTGATTTCGGACACATGGCAGAGCCGCTGCTGGGCCGACCTTTCCTCAAGACGATCAGGTGGGGTTTTACCTCAGGTATCAATAGGCAATCAAGGTACAGTACAACAAAGAAAATTGGTAAATCTATATATGTTCAAATGTATAGAGCCAGGCCTATATGGAAGAAAAAAAAATGAAAATCGAGGAGTAGAGTTGAAAAGATGTTTTCTCTGTTCAACGCCTGCAAAAGAAGCCCTGACACCTTTGTGTGACTCATGCCAAAGCTGAAAAGCACCCCCAGCGCATGGTCAGCACTTTCATGTCTCAACCCACACACCTATGGGCTATACATAACGGGGGACTGACGGGGGGTGCCCATCGGAGTCCGTGTCATCTACCTTACTTTACAGGGAAGAGATGCCCCACAGGCTAAGTAGGCTTCAATTAAACATTCGCCTCTTTCAGTTGCTTTGGAGAAAAAAAACGCACTTCAAATGTTGACTTTGCTGTCAAAAACGCGCACGAACAATGGGTGGACGCTGAGTTTAAAATAAGCAGGGCTAACGGGGGGGCTTTCACCTGCTAAGAAGGATGTCATTATCTTCAGGCCGAGGATTATTATCATGCCTAGACATGAATGACTCCCGCAAGTTGTCATAACATAGCTTCAAGTAGAGGGGAAATGTGAGTTTGTAAATTTGTAATGAATCCGATAAGCTTTGAAGAATATGGCTTAATTACTATACTAGGTGTTATTTGAGTCCCAATTCAGGCCACATTATCATAAAATGAGTGGTAAACTATTATTGGCGTTTTCGGGCTTTAGGCAAATAAATGAATAGGCCACTGTTAACAAATGGACCTTAAATGTCTTCAGCAGTTTGAGTAACAGAATAAAGCATGAACTATTGGGTATAATAGTGATATTTGTTTTTTATTCGTACTGAAAGGAAAAAAACATCAGTCTTTACGCAGACGAACGTGACGATTTGGGAGTGTCAGTGATCTTATTGAAATTGGATATTACAGCCAAGAAAAAAAAAGAGGGGGCAAATGGAAAACAGAGAAAGGCATGATGCATACCTCGGCCCCTTTCTTTAAAAGCGACACTGAATCTCCGTGTCCAATCCATTACCGGGGGATGAAATTCAAAGTCTGAAATCTCGCTTGATGAGAAATAAATTAGTTGCATCACATGCTCTGCGTGGAGGGCATTCACAAACACATTTTGTCAAATCAATTAGTTTCCATTGCCCCCTATTACCGTTGTAATTCATACAAAGATAAAGGGGCTAAAATAGAGCAATATCAATAAAATAATTGTATGATAATGTATATTATGACTGACAGTAAGTCCACAGAGAGGAAAGTTTAGAGTGATCTACTTTATTGTATTTATTTAACCAGTGAGTAAGCTATGCAATGGCGTCGATATATTACTTAGTATTTTGTATTTTTTATCTGCAATGGTAAAATCTGACATTATTTATTATCTAAATTATAAGTTAGTTTATATCCAGGCGTAAATAAAGAGTAAAGAGATAGAGGGAGAGAGGAAAAAGAGAGAAAAATATATTCATCTCTCATCCGTGTTCTAGGCGTGGAAGAAGTATTTCAATATTTGACTTAAGCTAAGTAAAAGTAACAGTAGCCTACTACAATGAAAAAAATGCTTAGTCATCGACATTTTACTGAAGTAAAAGTACCATACATATACACGAATGTAATTTATTGTAAAAGTGCTCATTATGGAAAATGGCCCCATTCAAAAAGTTTTTATCATAGGAATGATGGAATATTATAGCCTATTGTTGGAATATTATTACAAATTGCTAATCTTAACAACACTGTTACAACACTTAACAACTACAGCAATCAAATAAATATAGTGGAGTAAAAAGTAGGATTTCTTTCCTCTGAAATGCAGTGGAGTGGAAGTGGAAAGTCGCATAAAATGGAAATACTGGTATATGCCTACACACATTGGTCTTAAGTAGGCCTACATAAATCTAGCTATTTATTCCAGTTATAACTATGATTTACAGTACTGTCTCCTGGCGCACTTTTAATGCAGTTTTGTTCAGTGTTTCATGGTGTAATAGTTTTAATGTTTAACTGTAAGCAGCGTAAAATGTCACCATTGTATGTCGAGGTCATGTTTTGTCTACTATGACATGGAATACAATACAAGGAAAAGATAAGTCAGTAGCCTGTAGAGGAGACCGGGGGCAATATCAAAATTTACTCTCAGAATATATAACATAATATATATAAAATATAACATAACTCTCAGACTACGTGAAATACACAAACGTGTGCACTAATTAATAATACAATTGATATATTTTCACTAATAAGGACAAGAATATAAAATGTAGCCCAATGCAAGGAGTCAGAATTGTTGAAAATATTAGTCATATTAGACCACTGTATCTCAAATAAAAGCACACCTAGAAAAAAAAGAAAAAAAAACACTTTTCTTTTGCAGATATATAGGCCTACACACACACACACATATATATATATATATATATATACTATTATGTCAATATATAATATCGTTTGAACACATAAAACACATATTCCCCTAAACTGCATGCTGGGCTATATGCTAGGCTATGTTTTTGTATGTATAGTAACTGTAGTGTTAAATCCTCGCTGTTGACCGACGTCACGCTATGTATCGCTAGAACAGTGTTCGGAAATGTCTAAAGGTTAAAAAAAAAAATAAGAGCCGAATGTCTAATGAGAGGCATTGGAATTCATTAGCCCAGCATCCTTACAAAAACGTGTCTCTCATGTTGTTTAGTTGCCGTGGCTCATTTGTAAACAAGCACTTGCCTCAAACTATTTTCCAGTAATCAGTGCAACTGTAGCTGATTGAAAAATACAGCTAGGCACAGATACAATTGGCTTTAGTGTTGTGCTCCTACACTGATCTGACCAACCAGAGACGTTTACATGGATGGTGCTGAGAATATGAAAGAGTGGAGGGAGCTATATGTTATTTCAGGCAACAGTGTGACAGCTTTAATTTATCGTGCATGGAACTTCTAGTTATGTTAAGTATGAATAGTAACCTGTAATTCGATGGTGATTGGTCAAACATTTTTATCTATTCTGTTTGTTTATGAGGGGAAAATCTTGTTGAATGACTTAATTTATATGAACTTAAAGGGAGCCTTGTACGAACAGGTAAACACAAGCTCAGTCTGTGATATTAACATTTTGAAAAATGTATTTACTTTTAATCAAGTTTTAGCCACAAGAAGTTTATACAACTAGACCTACATCAGCAGTGCAATCCAGTTGAGCCAGAGGGTTAGGTTTACAGTGTGTAGCATTCTTTGTCTACCAGTAGGGGGCATATTTGTTGCACAGCAGATTATCCTCCAGCCTGCTTTACTGACACCAGCAGTAACACACTGGTTTTATGTTTAACATGCGATTCCTATTTAAACACAATGTGTATTACTTGTGTGGACATGCGATCAACTTTTGTACAGGTTTAAATCATATCCCATGTATAACCAGTCATTATGTAAGACTAAGCATAATAAAATACAGCCTTGGCAACAGGCTGTTCTATCAGCTTCACTGTACAAAGACAAAGAACGAATGTCATGGGTATTCATGTTTCCTTTATTACTGAAATGTGTTTATGTAAAACAGCACATAAGGAACATTTCTCTGTGCAAATTATTTTGGTACTTTAACAACAACCACAGGTTCTCATAAAAACCAACGACATTTTCTAGGTCCTTTGAAATAAATACAATATGCGTCCATTTAACAAAGGTATACCCTGTTACAAATAAGAGGGTGAAAGTGCATCATCTAAAAGTTGGAAAAGGTTGAGCAAGATGATTGAAGCAAGCATGAATCAGATTGGGGAGTGTAAGAATCATGTTGAATAGTGTTTTTTTGTTTTTGTATTTTTGCTTTTTCCCCCATGCAGTGGGATACCATGAGTGTGCAAGGGCAACACGTGCTTATAGGTTAAACCACTTTGGTGTCCAAATCATCTCCAAATTCTATACTAAATGCTGACAGGAATGTCAGGGAGCCAGAACACATGCGGACCATCACACAGTTGTCAATATGAGGGTCTTACACTGCACCACAAATAAGGTGTCACTTTTTGCCATATGCAAGAATAATAAATAATTGTATAGATTGTAGCAACGATTACATACACAGTATTTACCAACGGTTCACAGTAATGTTCATAGTAAGAAGTTTTCCCATTATAGGCCTTTTAAGTTTTAGCCTTTTTTGATTACACTGTGTTGTCTGAAGCTGATTTCATTCAAAGGTTAGTTCAGTGTCTCTGTTTTGATACAGACCCACAATGTATTTGAGTTAAAAACTCATACAAACTGATATAGGAAAATGAAATATTTGCATTGTGTTGGTACAGGTACTGAAATAACACAAACAAAGTGTTTCTATCTTTCTTATAGGCTTCTTTCTATTCTCAGCCACAAAGCTCATGGGGCTCTTTAACTTTCCAGAAGTAATTATGACTCCTGACAATCTCAGAGGAACCAGAGTGACACCAAATATATCCTTTAATAATAAATTGTTCACCGTGTCTGGCCCGGCTAAGAAACAGACCCTTTAGAGTCTCACACTTTGAAGAAAGAAAGGGAAGGTGGACTTTAGCCTGGATTATAACGGTTAAACACATTGCCTACTTATAGTCATGGGTATCTATTCTGACCTTTCTTCGAAGCCAGATGCGAACACCCACATTTTTCACAAGTATAAAAAAGGTGCCGATTTGGGAGGCAGCTCCATGTTGGAAACCTTGCTTTAAACTTCCGTTGTGTAAATCATGTGACAGAAAGAGGAAATCCCTGCCGACAGCCCAGCTGGACGCTGTCGGTGGCAGGAGGCCGGTGCATCATTTCATGATTTTGATCATGATTACAGTGAAGTTTTACTTCATTCAGCAACAAGGTGAGGCACACGAGTCAGGAGACAATGTCCCTTCTGTTAAAAAAACAAAACAAAAAAAAATTATAAACAAAAAGGCCTTGACGTTTCAGGAGCCTAACATGCACAAAAGCAGCCAAACACATGATCAAAACCACAAGCTATCTCTTTGAATCCCTGGAAGAGGTGCAGTTTTCATATAGTGATAAAGGAAATCAGGATAAGTTCAATCACATCAATTAGGAAGGTCTTCAAGAAAAAACTTCTGACACCTATCCAGTATTAATACCACTCTGCTTTTTGACTATTTACAGCTGGATTGTGGACATCGCTTTTTTGTAACGGAGTGACATTTTGGAGGCTTCTCACATAAACATAAACAAGCCTCCATGAAAACCAAAATCCATCACCTGGAAATTCAGAAGTGAACATTACAAAATATCTGTACAATAGAACAGTGTGTTGTTGAGATATAAGAGTGGATCATCATGGGCAGTTACCATAGTGGTGACATATTCATATAATGTAGTAGGATAGGGTGGGGAGGGTCTCAAACCCTGGAAATAAGCACTTCACATTCAGTCCTCAAACCACCAACCTCAGCTTAGACCAACACCAGGGGTCTAAGTATTGGACACGTTCACCTATGGAGATGCCAAGTCAGCTGGGCCTACTGTGAATTTAAGTAGGCTACACAACTTAAGGAAAAGATTATTAAGGATCATGTCGGCCTATTGCTCCAAACAACATGAAGGCCTTTGGGTGTTTGCTATACTGATAAAAGGCCATTTTGGACAAGATTTATTCCTAGAAAAAGGTAAAGGGAGGTATTATGGACACAATCACACACCCACAGTACAGTACAACATCTCCAGAAATAGTCCGAGCCAGCAGCAGCCCATCAGGCGTTTCTCCGGGAGTTACTGGTGGCGGATGACCGGCCTGTCTCATGGTCTGGTCTGTATTTGAGCCAGCAGATGAGCCATGTGACCACCACCGAGAACATGGCGAGGATGCTGGCAACCGACAAGCAAATGGGTCCCGCCGGCGAGGGAGGAATGCTATGACTGTGCACAAAGATCAGGCCCATGAACAGCAACACCAGCATGGACAGGAAGGAGAAGATCACGCAGACGCAGCCGGTGGTCAGTGCCACTCTCTTGCAGCTCTGGCAGCTGTCGTAGCGCACCGAGTCCTGGGAGAGGGTCGTGGCAGTGGACACGGTGGTGGACGGGGTCGCCTGGCTGACGCTGGACGTCCCCGACGCCTCCTCCCGGCGGAGGGCGACCAGAGCTGGGTGCAGCGGGGGAGGGTACGGCGGCAGAGCGTCCTGAGGCAGGGGGTCCGAGTCGATGTAGAGCGGGAAATCCTCCGTCACCTTGGTGTTGTTGGGCAGGTTTTGTATCCGATAATCCGGCACCGGAGTCCGGTGGCGACAGACGGGGCAGCTGATGCGCCATGGCCGCTCCTCCCGGAGATGAAGCGTGTTCAGGCACTCCTCGCAGAACGTGTGCAGGCACTCGAGGATCTTCGGAGCCCGGCGGTCAAGGTCGAAATAATTGTAGCAGATTTTGCATTCGTACTCCTCGTAGGGAAACGCCGAGGGGGCCTCGCCGGGGGGTTCCGCTCCGTTTGATGCCAAATCTACCTCTGCCATGTCATCTTTCGCCATTCACATTCTCCGGTGAAAACAAAAGGAAGCTGGCGGACAGATGCTGATGACGGTACACGTCTCTCCTCCTCTCCCCCTCCTCTCCTCCCCGCTCATTGGAACGCCACCGTCCCCGCAGACGTTGTTGATGTGTTTTTTATTAGCCCCACAGCATCCTTTTGTGAAGAGATGGGCGTCTGCTGCTCAGTCTAAACGACGATC
Source organism: Perca flavescens (assembly GCF_004354835.1). Lineage (NCBI taxonomy): Eukaryota > Metazoa > Chordata > Actinopteri > Perciformes > Percidae > Perca > Perca flavescens. Next base: position 29,268,801 of record NC_041333.1, read on the forward strand.
TTAAATATATTTAAAAGCTCTCATTTCGTGTTCAGCTAAGTGGGGATAGATGATGTAATGATGGCGACTCCGATGCGAGGGCTCATCCATCCAGAGAGTCTGAGCATCCTACAGAGAGAGAGAGAGAGAGACAGAGAGAGAGACAGAGAGAGAGAGCAAACTGTCGCCTGAAAGTCCCGTTAGAGAGAATGTGTATTGTTGTTTGTGTGTGCAGTTACGTAGGCCTATATGCCAGGATGCGCTAATATGGTCAACCGGGGGCGTCAATTCATCTGTCAAAGATCATCTAAACACAATGCTCCAAACAAACATAGGCCTTGTTTTACAACACAAGGGATTAAGTAGAACAATGTTGTTATTCAATCCATAGAAAAAGAGAAGATCTTAATTTGATGATGGAAAATGGATAAATCATGTCAGAATCATTTGGAGAGTAGAGGCTGGCATCTCAGCATGGTGCTGTAGAAAATCACAAATATTTCCTTAGGTCTACATGTTGTAGATCATGTTATGTGTACACTGTTAACAACATTTGTATTAGATATTGCTGCTTTTGGGTTTTCGTAAAGCCTTTTATAATATAATTATAATAAGCAAATGTGCTCCAAAGTGTGCATATGAACTTTTAAAAGTACCATTATGCTTTTATGGCAGGAATGGCACAAATAGGCCATTGAAAGGGCTCAAACGATCTCAAACCCTGGGGTTAAATCTTAATGTGATCATATTGTGAAATATTCTTCAAACTGTACTCACAATAATTTTCTGAATCTGATAGCTATGCATTCTTAGTGAGAGTTTTATTCATTATATGTACATCACTGAGACCGTACTATCAGTAAACACAAAGTCCTGATTTGACTTGGGTCAGAGGCCTATGTCCCCTGCTTGATATATTACTGTATTATTATTATATGCAGCTTATAAGTGGTTAATGCACAGTTTCATAACAAGAGGGAAATATAGTTCTAAATTAAGGGGTTGAACACATTGCCAGAGTCCCCTACTGTATAACGACAAAAGTAGTGAGAGTGGATCCTTGAATTGTCATTCTGTCCAATTTGCAGAGTTTATGGTACACATATGAATAAATCCTCTTTTTTTGACACCTTGAGGACCTGCTGAGTGTCCCAGCCAAAAGCATCTAAATGTTGCTCTTTTGTGATTTCTTTAACAATTAGCAACCAATTACTGGATATCTGTTGGTGGAAGATTAATAAGCCTTCAACATCTAAGGTTGAATCTTCATTACCATGGTAATGATGATGATGATGATGATGATAATGATGATTATAGAGGATCATTTAATAATGCAGTCATATTTTACCTAAAACATATGTTGTGCTTTGTGTCCGAAATGTTCAAAATGATAATTTACTGCAGAAGTGCAGAATGACCAGTACAGATAAAAGTTGCAACTAACTTAAAGTGGCTATTTGTAACTTTCAGTTTGTGTTAATTCTAGTGGCACCTTTGGACAAAAGCGGTAGTGTTTTAGCACCACCTGCTATCTAAAGGTCTTTTCTTTACGGTGCTGTATTGCCTACTGTATATTACTGAGTTAGCATTACGTGGAGGTCATATAGTCTCGATGAATGTTTTTCTCAGACAGAAAATCATTCATTTACAATAAGAGAATACGTTACAGATGCATCGTTGCATTTCCAGTGTTGCATACGGTAACTTAGCCTACTTTGGATGTATTGTGAGCTAAACCGGGTATCACTGTCACTGTGTCACGAGCCAAAGCATTAAGAGATTGTTGTAGCAACCAACGTAGTAATAACTTAGCTTTATATAACGCATTTCATGAAACCCACGGACGTTTTACACAACTACAGGGGGACAAGTGAAAAGAAAATAGTAGGCCAACACAAACACAGACTTAAAGGAATAAAACAACCCCATCGCGCAATCTAAAGTTATTTTATGAATGAAATAAACATATTACATACCTGAGGCGCAAGTCGGGGTTGATTTTGAATAATTTACAATCCCGTAATTGTCTCCATCTGTTGAAAGCCCTGACTGAGTGTGACTCAGGTTTTCACATGTTGTCTTTCACTTGTCCTTTAAGCTTTTAGTTGTTCTTCATTTAATTTCCTTCTTTTCTGTGATCGCCCTGCCCCAGTATCAGCCATAACTACAACAGATAACTTCTAAAATAAAAAAAGCATACAATTAGGCTTATATAAAGAAATCTCCTGGTACCCTTTACCTGGTTGGATACAATAACACAGGCTTTTCCGGTGTTACAAGGAAATCTGTGACCTTTCAGAATGTGTGCTCTGTAGCACCGTCTACCTGCCGCAAATCATTTTGTGACTTTGTGGGAAAAATTGGACCTGGGCAAAGACATTAAAGGTCCCATGGCATGAAAATATCACTTTATGAGTTTTTTTAACATTAATATGCCCTCCCCAAGCCTTCCAGCCTGGGCCGATCTGGAATCTTCTCCTTATGAGGTCATACGGAGCAAGGTTACCTCCCCTTTCGCTGCTTTGCCCGCCCAGAGAATTTGGCCCACCCATGAGAGAGAGACATCATGGCTTTCAAACCAGAAAAGTGGCAATTGGTCAAGGCCACACCCCCACTCTCCACCTTGCCCCCCCTCGCTCCTCCTCAATAGCTACAGACACCGAAATGGCACATACTAAGGAAAGCTCATTGTGGGACTGGCTCTAGCAGCTGTAATTCTGCACCAAGGCTGAATTTCGGGAAAGAGACTTCAGATACAGTATTAGGGGACCACTAAGGTCTATATAAAAGCATCCAAAGAGCACCATGTCATGGGACCTTTAATAAAAACGATATAACAATAGCATTCTTTTCACTGTTAGTTTGTTACAGGTTATTTATGATCATCAGATGGAACATTACACAGTTTCAGAAACATTTTAAAGTTATATAGTCACTTTAACTAGACTATCTACTTTGGCTCTATATGGTCAGTTATCAATATTTCTATGTCATAACTCATGTTAAACAATATAAATGAATCCCACAGCAGCCTGGTTTTGGACCATATCCCTAACTTCATAGCTACATTGCTTATAGTTCTTCTCGGCAATGTAAAGATTGACCTGACACATTGCATACAGGCTACAATAAGTCTTACTTCCGTTCGCTGTAAATACTTTGTGATTACAGCTGAACCATCCCAGTATAGTCAGACAAACTTACTACTACTCAAGACATAGTGACCCATATTCCTCGGTCTAGCCCCGCCCCCCTGCGCACCTGTGGCGCACAGCAGCCACACCTGTACGGAGCCAGCTGCGCCTTACCTGGGCAAATATCACCTTCCATTACTTCTCTTGCTCTGGACATCCACGGCATCCTGTTCCTACGCTTCTGTCTCTTTCACCTGACATGTTGAAGGTCCTGACTTACCTCCATGACTCGGAGCTCGTGGCCCGGTTCCAGAGACGCTGCGGACTCTTCCTGGTCGAAGCCGCGCATCACAGCCGAGTGAGGTTGAGCGCTCCGAGTGGAACCCCGGTCGACGTACCACGTGGACAGCTGAAGGGAAGATGGGACCACCAGGATAATAATTCAAACTACAAGGAGAATGGATGTGCTGTTGCTGTAAGTCGTCTAATGCGAAAATGTGGTATTATCATATAGGCCTAAATGCATTGGACCCTAAAACGTAATTTTAATTCTAAATGGAAACCAAAATGCTATTGGAGTAAGGCTATTTGCATTTGATTCCCACAGCGTGTGAGATTAATTAAAAGGAATAAATGGGCAAACATTTGGTAAAGCTTTGGTTTGCATGGAATTCTTGCAACCTAGGAGAGTTAAACACGCCCCAGGTTTACAGTGTAAATAACATGGCCTAAACTGACTGACTTTTCTGGTTTGTCTGGGTGTCTCACTCAGCCACAAGAGCCTCAGCTGTGTGGGATGTTTACATTCTTCTTCTGTAGCCTCAGCAGCATGCTACATACACACTAATAGGCTTTTTTGTTAAAAAAAATGCATATCTCTTGATATCTGTTTGAGTTGAAAAAAATTATTTTCGCCACTGTTGTTTCTTTCTCATAGGTGACCGAATCTATTAACTCTGGTAGGCCAACCAGCGACCATGCAGTTGAAACGACTTGCGTAAATGAGGGGGTTGTCCCATCTAACTATTATACCGGCACGCATGCGCATGCCCAGTGTAATGCCAATGCCAATGGTCATGTGCTATGCGTGGTCAGACATGTTATATGGATGGAAGTCATTTCTAAAGTGGAGCGGTTTTATTATAGGCTACATGCTACGGGGCTTTCGCCTGTGTGGACAGAGATCATTTTTGTTTGTTTGAAAACGGAGTAGTGTGGATGTGTCTCCCTTTCCGTAGGCAAACAATGTATTTAGGTTGTTGTAAGGGAAGATGAACACAGTCAAGTTACTTTCTGGAGGACTTTAGGATCACATCAATGGATGGTGTTGTTTAGCATGTTTTATATTAATTAATCCAGAAAGGGCAATAAGATATTTATTTCTTACAATACTTGCAATAGTAAGAAGTTCCAATAGCTGCAAAAATAATCCTGTATATTACAAACAAAAAGCAAATCTAAATGGTGTAAGTTAAGCAAATATACATGTAGAAACTATGACATTATTTAGATGGATAAGTTTTAAAGTCTTATAGGGGCACTGCAGTTTACTCATTATGAGGATTACTTAGCCTTTAAAAACTGTTGTATAATGTTTTATGGCTCTAGAAGAGCTTTGTGAACCCTGATGACGTCATAATGATGTCATCAGGGTTATCTTAGGCTGGGCTTGCAATTACAGAAAGTCTGCTTTACAAACCTGAGGTGTGAGGTTTAAAAGAAGTGGGGATTTATGAGGCAGGGGCATCCAATGAAAGATGCCAATCTGTTGAATTATGGGAAATGTAGGATCCAGCATTTTTGGAACTTAATGCATAGAAACTAACGTCTCTGCCTCTGCTGCAACGATATTTGACCACTCTTTTTCTAATTTGTCTCTTGGGAGTCCCCTAACTCATGGAAGTGCAATACTAAATTTGACTTGGTATTTGTTTATGTGCTACTTCAACCATTTGAATAGAGAAATTCAATACATTTTGACCTGCTGGCTGGTATAAATGATGAAATGTAAGCTGTGAAAAAGGTGACAGGTGTGGCGGATAGATGTAATCTGATGTGATACCGTTCCAGGAGCTATCTTTAGGCACCTGGTCCTATCATATTTTGTGTTTATCTGTGTTTATTCCCTGCAGGGCTGCAGCAGGCCTCAGTATGAGGTGAGGAACTGGCTTTTGCACTTCCTCTTCCTTTTCTCGGCAGGCCTGGGGCATGAAATCTTCTACATCACCTGTCTGCCCTGCATACACTGGAGCCTGGACCCATTCCTGTGCCGACGCCTGGTCAACATGTGGTGTGTAAGTCACAGTTGGAGAGAAAATGTGTGTTTACTTCAGTCTTCTTCTTCTTCTTCTTCTTCTTCTTCTTCTTCTTCTTCTTCTTCAGTCTGATGTCGGTTTGTTCCACAAAGACACCACTCTTTTCTCTCTGCTCCTCATCTCACTCACTTCACCTTTCAACCTCCTTTCATCCTTCTCCCCCTTTCAGTGACCTGTCTCTGACACCACCATGTTCACATATCCCCAGGCCTGATATGGTGAGAGGCCACACGTGGGGACACATTAGTGGAAAAAGACTGCTAGGATATCCCCTTTAGATGTTTATTCTGACAGAATCCAGCACATTGCAACAAGAGAGCCTAAAAAAATGCCAAATGTAATCCCAGAAGGGAGGGTACTGGCGTTTGTGGGGCAGACGGAGTATTCCCTGCCTAGAACCAGGCCCGCCAGAAGGAGTGTATTTGACACTTCTATAGACACAGAGTCAGCCATACACCCTCACTCCCGCACTGTGTGAGATGGGCAGTGTGTTTTTGTGCCCTTTGTGTCCCCGCCCCGAGCGCTTGGTGGGTGCCCTGTGTCTGAACCCCTTGTTTGGCCCCCAGGGGAAGATACACTATTCTTCTGGCATCCTGGCTTCACCAGGCCCCTGTGTGAACTCCTTCTAAACTCACATAAACACCAACACACACAGATGCTCACACTCCCCGCCTCGCTTGCTAAAGACACTCATTGCCCTCACTCTAGTTAGACATTACTAGCTTTACTCTGTGTTCTCCTCCCCCTAGTCTACCAGCAGAGTGTTTTATTGGCCTCATCAGCGCACTGAGCTGTCTCTCTCTGGACCAAACATTTGGTCTGTCAGCCCTCGGGGCGCATCACCCGGCACTCCTAACTTTAACAGTACCCTGCCATTGTGCTGGTGGAGTTATCTAAGGCTCATGGAGGACTGTGCACTCTCTCTCTCTCTCTCTCTCTCTCTCTCTCTCTCTCTCTCTCTCTCTGTCTCTCTCTCCTCTGTCTCTGTCCCACACTCAAAACTCATGCCAATGTTTGAAGTGCATCCATGCAAATTAAAACTTGTATGCATGAGCAAACACATTACAGGTCCATGACTAACTGACAAACACACACACACACACACACACACACACACACACACACACACACACACACACACACACACACACACACACACACACACACAGACACCTTGTGTGTATTCTCTGTTGCCTTACTTGCAGGGTGCCTTTGGTTGACTTAGAAAACAATAACTGTCATTAACCATATGGTCATGAATTACATTGCCGTGTTGTATGGTATTATTGTAGCATAGTGGTATGCAAATCATGAACCTACTGTGCTATTTGGAATATCAAAAAGCTCAAGTTGTACATAGAGGGCATGCACTATGATGTGGATAATGTTTAGAAAGGAAATGCATGTTAAGTGTTTTTCTAATGATGGCAGATGATGGTCACATTCAATTACCAAGCTCATTCTATTTCCAGGAGACAAAACCTTTTCAGCTATATGGACTTAGTCCTGGATCAGCCATCAGTCATAAAGGCTGGACATCAGAATTTGTCCTTCTGTGAATTAAAAGACACTGACAGTGGGATCCTGTCCTGTCCTGATCCTGTCGATGTGGCATAATAACTGCCACAAAGTGTTTGAAAATAACCATAACAAAAATAACCATTGACAAAAATGATTAACAAGCCATGAGGTATAGATTATATTAGCATAGTGTTAATGGAGCTCACTCACAGGCACGTTTTGACCAGGCACTGCACTAGTAAAAGGAAATGTACCATGACAGTAGACTTGTTGTTCTATACATTTAGAGTGCTTGAAAACCATTTGCTGTAATTTCTTTTTTTTGTATTAATGGAGAAGTGAATGCCCACCTCAGCAAAACAAAAAATGTACAAAACTCTGCAAAAGCAATATTCTAAGAAAGATATGCAAGTTTCAAGAACACAAGAGGTTTGTAAGTCAATGAGCAGGCCAGTGAAGGCTGAGCACAACTTTAAAACTGGCCTCATTAAGGCTATCTCACTCAATTGAAGGAACCATGCTGTGGGGATTTGGTATATTGGCTCCACAGTCAAAATACAGAAGAACTCTTACTTATCTGCAGAAAATAATTCTTGGTTCAAGAGAGCAGGCAGCAGCATGATTCCCAAAATACCTATTGCACAAATGGACCTCTATTATGTTTGAGATGACCAAGCCATAACAATAAAAGCTTTTTTAATTTTTCTAAAGAGAGTGCCTTGGAGTTTTGCTATCTATTATGTGCTATTGACGAGTTCTACAGTCAGTAAAGTTAAACTTCCAGTGGCTTTACAGTTAAAAACTAAGATCTTAAAAGCTAAATGTGTTGTATTCTCAGCTATGTTACTGTTTTGTGTGCACAGATCATTTGGATGTCACTGAGAATTGACCCTAACAGTTTAATTTATTATCACCAGCAGTGTTGGGGAGTAGCTTTCCAAAATCTATGTTATCAGCATAACTTTATTTTCAAGTACCTTGGGCTGTTACGCATCACAAAAAAATGAACTAGTAACCAAATCAGTAGTAACAGTTAGTAACCTATTTATCATGTCGCTGTGGGGCAAAACAAACATATTGTGTGTTTTCTCCATACAAACAGTGACCGGTAGCCTTTTCCGCGCGCGCACACACACACACACACACACACACACACACACACACACACACACACACACACACACACACACACACACACATATACACACACACACACTCTCTGAGCCACATGTTGACAAATCAAAGTCCAAAGCTGCACTGGCCTCGATCAATACACTTATTCACGAGAAAACACACCCAAGCACAACTATCTGTCTGTGTGTATGTGTGTGTGTGTTTGTGTGTGTCTTGACCTGTCTTTAACTCTTCCCTTAATCTGACCAGGCCATCTCTCGCTCAGTCCTTTTGATGTGACTTATACAAAGACACCAATGAGACACTGGCTCATGAGGCAGTTGAATATAATGTTTGTGGGGATGGTGTGCAGGGGGTCGGACGAGGGTATCGTATCATGCAAGCACTTGAACTGTTAGGCAGATTCATTGTGCGAAGGCAGACGGGGGAGCACAGTGGATGAATACAGTCATGGTGAATGGATGGGATCAGACGTGCTACATGAGTTCACCATTGTCTGTCCTCTGTTTATTGTCCACTTCATGGTGCCAATTATTCTGGCTGGGTGCATGTGTGTAGGTCGGCTACAGTGTAGGTAGATGCAAATATTGGAATAACAAACTTTATATTCATGCAGTACCAGTGGAGCAGGATAGATGAAAAAAACGATTTAGCTTTTGGAAAGAATAAGACACTGTTGTAAGGATTAATCACATTCTCTCCTTTTGTTTATGTTCATTTAGCATACTGTCTCTACCTGTGGACATACATATACTTTTGCACCTCAAAGGGACAGTTACCCCCGAAAATCAAAAATACACATTTGTCCTCTTACCTGTAGTGCTATTTATCAATTTAGATTGTTTTGGTGTGAGTTGCCTAGTGTTGAGTTGGCTAAGCACAACAGTAAGCATGATCGGTCAGCGTACAGTAAAAGTCTGTGTTACCTTATTTGACAGAAATCTATCGGCATTTTCCTGTTATTTCTGACAATTTGATCAACAAAAATGTTGATTACGCTTAAGTAAGTACAACCCCAATCAACAAAACTGCTTTAAAAAATAATATTAATATTTAAATAACACCGTTAAAATCACTGGGAGGCTTTGAATTTCTATTTTTTCTCACAATTCTTATCATTTTGGTGCTGGTGATTTTCCTTTGGGGCTGGCTAAAACCTCTTTGGGGGGACGCCAAAAATTCCTAAATGCAGGAAAAACTCTGACAATGTAATAATCTGTTTAAAAACAGCTGTTCTGGGCCATTTTGTGTACTTCATCTCTTCCTCTGTCACTGTCTGTCCCTCTCTATCTGTGTGCTTTATATGTCTTCAAGTCGCTGCACTAACAGCGATTGGCAAACTTTAATATCTGATTTGCCATGGTAACAACAAGCATTTCCTGATTACAGTGTCAGTAGAGATGGTAATAACAACCTCTCTATTCTCTCCCTTAAACACACACATTAGTATCCTGCTCGCTCTCTCTGTGTGCTGCCTCCCTGTGCCTCGCTTGGACAGCCATTCATTAAATATACAAGGCAAAGCTTTAAATAAACGTGGAGCTGGAGCAGGCTGCCCCTTCGAGGGCCGCTGGGGATCTCATGAAAGAGAATAGGCAGCACATTTGGCAGGACACACACACACACACCAATACCTATACACCACCACTGGACACAAACAAGAGCTCTCTGTCTGACCCCGCCAGCTGAAGACGCTGTGTCAGCAAACCCTTTCTTCAACTCTCAGTTCCTCACAATAGATTTAGTTTCTGTACGACTGCAGCATATGCACTTCATACCAGGATGGGTCTCCACTCTTGTGCAGTTCTTTTTTTATTTTTTGTGGAGTAGGAATGGTGATTACTTATTTATAAGACTGTGTGGTTAGTTTTAGAGCGTAGCCTGATCAGGATTTTGCTTCCTCTACTCATTACTTTATTATCGTCTTCCTCCATCTCTAATTTCAGATTTTGTAGTCAGCACACTGCAGCATACTTCTGTAGTCATTTCAGCTATTTAATTGTAATGATGCTGTAGACTTAACCATTTCAGGTATAGATGATGAAGCCAACAATACCATTTAAATTCCCTGCATTCTTTAAATACGTTAATGTTGCAACAGAAATATACCATATTTGTTCTAATAGGCACTTCAAAGAGCAAGATTGTTTCACACTTTATTTAAACTTTTTATTTCAACAGAATTCATGTAAACAAGTGTGAAATTTGATTGGAATGTTGAATATTGTATCAATTCAGAGTACGTTTTTTTTCTAAGAATATGTCGACATTGATAAAACATTATAAATTAAAAAACAAACCTCTGAATATACAGTAATGAAATATATTTGGTGGGACCCTGCTTCCTCTCACAGTTGGTGATGTACATCGGCCAGGTGATGAAAGATACGCTGAAGCTGCCTCGCCCTCTTTCCCCCCCCGTGGTCAAGCTGGAGACACGTGTTGATGCCGAATACGGGCTGCCCTCCACCCACGCCATGGCCGCCACCGCCATCTCCTTCACCGTTTTACTAAGCGCTCCGTCCAGGATACAGGTGAGCATCACTGCGAGCTATGATTTCATACAGTAAACCAGCACAAAAGTACTCTTGGCAGTTGTGAGCTACAGACACTTACTCACAAATGTGAAATTGCTTAATGACGTAGTGTACTGTATTCTGGTCTGTGAGACGCATTCATCTGCATCTCGCACTCTCTTTCTTAGCAAATGGAGCTGGCTCGGGTCCTTAACAGGTCACACACTGCCACACACACTCTTGCCAAAAGTCAAAAATGAATTTTCCTGCTCAAGTTTTTAAATGATTTGTTCATTTTGTCTTACTTTCAAAATCTAAATACATAATCTCTACCGTGATTATGGAAACACAATACCATTATTGCCCCATGATATGTGTCAGGATTTTAATCAATAATAACCAAGTTAGATGGTATATGAGCAACTTCAACAAGCTACAACATCACTCTGATATTTAGAGATGGCGATAACAACTACTGTACATTGTTTCTTAATTGGCAACTGTGATATTATTACTGAAACTGTTATAGTCGATGGTTACCTGACTCATCCCTATAAAAAGATAATACCGCCATTGCTGACGGCAAATGATGTACTTAACATCCCATTAGAGCTATGAAACTTAGGATAAGTGGATGTTGACCTGTAGTTATGACAATAGGTATCTCATTAACAGCGCTATTAAAATGCCATTGAAATTAATGCAATCCTTGGTGCCGAGGCACCAGTCAGTGTTTAATCAGTCGACCCATGTGAGCAGCTTCACTCAGAACAGTTTGAGGCAGTGGGAGCCTGTGGATGGCAGCCAGCTCACTGGTAGCTGAGTGGGATGAAGGGAGTGGCCCCGCTGTCCATCACCGAGTCCTGACTGAGCTGTTGGACAATGGGCTGGGAGGGGCGGGGCCAGCAGTCACCATCAGTCACCGTCAGCCACACCCGTCGAGCCGCTGTTTGGTCTCCTGATGGACTCGACTGAGTCAATGACTGTCAGTCCACGTCTCCTCCTCCTCCTCCTCCTCCTCCTGACTCTTCCCCTCTTTATCTCTTCCACTCTACTGCCAAGTCAATAAAACACTCAGTGGCTCAACCATAGGCTGTCTTTATAAAGCACTGTGTTTTAATGAAGAATTGAGCGAATGCTGAATCCTTCAGTAAGTAGTTTACAGCCTCGGCAGCTGTCAGCCTGATTTATGGTCACGTCATTTCAGCTATTTGCCTCAAGTTTCTTGCAGTGCCGTTCTCAAGGTCCGAGAAATCATCTCTTCAACCCCCAGACACCCTATGTACAGTAGAACACTTAACTGTGACCAGAAATTCCTCAAGGATTCCCCTGAAAGAAAGAAAAAACATGCATTGCTATGGATGAGTAGCGGGCTGTTGCAGAGGCTCCTGAAGCCACAAGGCCTCGGGGCAGCTCACCCGTTTCCCGGCGCAGGTCGGAGGTTACGACAGTCAATCACAGAGTGACCCCCTCCTGTCCCTGGCATCCTTTGTGGCCATTCAAAAAACCCTCTCTTCATGAACTACCAGTGAATAGGCTTCCAGCTGCAAAAGACAGGGAAAGACAGAAAAAAAAGGCGGAGAGGAGGGGGGCACAGGAGGGGAGGGTGGAGGAGGTGAATGAATACACAAGGCCTCTCTTCTCACTGTTATTGAAATGGAGGGGGGAACAAAACCTGCCGCCGTAGGTAAAGGAAGGAGTGGAGAAAGGATGGAGAGACAGTAGCGGAATAAAGGAGCAGTGACTTGATGACGGGCAGTACGTCAACCCGGCAGAATGGACAAGTGGCAGAGAGAGGACTTACACGTCGCCATTAAGAGGATGACGAATGGATGATTTGATCACCAACTTACAGGAAAAAGAGGAGGAAGGTTTAAAAACAAATGACAAATGTGTATTCACAGAGGAATGTTAAGAATTTTAGTGACGTGACCCATACCATTCTACTTTCACAGATTTGATAACCCTAATCAGGGAGTGGTGTTTGTCATTGTGTGTGTGTGTGTGTGTGTGTGTGTGTGTGTGTGTGTGTGTGTGTGTGTGAGGTAGCTTCATACCGGACGCTGTGATGGTTTTGTGTGTGTTTCTGTGTCACAGTTTCAGTTCGAGGTGGGTCTACTGATTGCACTGACGCTGTCGTCTTTGGTGTGTCTGAGCCGCCTCTACACAGGCATGCACTCAGTTTTGGTATGCTAGTCCTTACCTACACACACACACACACACACACACATGCATAAAACATTCACACTCAACTCAGGTTTCATAATTCATATGTGTCTGATTAAACTGTCTGGCTTAGGCTTTGAACCAATACTCTTAATTCAGCAGGCACTGTGTGACACAATGTTCCCTTTATTTCATGTACAAATCTTGACGCCATAATGTGAGGTTATGTTATTAAATCAGTTATGTTTAAGTACACATTTATCAGGGCAACCTCATGATTAAAAACAGAGCTTAATGAGGATTTTTGTTTTTTCTGACTATACAAAATATAATAGTGTGATATTTTGGGAAATGTGCTTATTCACTTTCTTGCTGTGAGTCAGATGAGAAGTTTAATACCACTCTCAAATCTGTCAGTTAACACAAGGCTAAAGCCAGCAGCCAGATAGCGTAGCTTAGCACAAAGACTGGAAATGGGGAAACAGCCAGCATGGCTCTGTCCGAAGGTACCAAAATCCACCTACCAGCACCTCCTGAAGCTCACTAAATAACACATACGTATGAGTGGTAATTGATCTTGTTGTCTAACTCACAATGTGTATTTTGACCTATTGCTTAAAGCGCTCCTGGTAAAATATTGTCATTGTTCTGCTTTCAGGATGTCATCTGTGGCGCTTTAATCTCAGCTGTCATCATGTTCCTCACCTACCCATATTGGGAAACCTTTGACCGTTTCCAGCTCACCAGCCACATCTCCCCCATTGCGGCATTGACACTGCCCCTCTTCCTCAGCTACACATACCCTGAGCTGGACCATTACACCACCACACGGGGGGATACCACCACCATTCTAGGAGTAGGGGCCGGGTGCTCTGTGGGATACTGGGTGAATGAGCAACTAGGGCAGACTTTTGAGCCCCAGGGGGTGCTACCTGTACCCCTACCCACACTGACAGCACATGCACTGGCACTAGGTGCTGCCCGCTTCATTGTGGGAGTTTTAGCGTTAGTGGGAACTCGGCGGGTTATGAAAACACTGAGCCTGCAGGTGTTGTATTTGTGGTACAGAGTGGCAAAAAATGACGACAGTGCCAGGAGGAGAAGAGAGATTGAAGTGCCGTATAAGTTTTCCACATACACAGTTGTTGGACTTGTCAATTCTATACTGGTCAATAAAGTATTCATTCTACTGGGACTATTGTGACCTATTAACACAAGACTGCTGTATAATTGTCTGAACTTGTCGTAACAAAAATGTACCTCATATTTATTTCAATGTGTATCAAATTTAAGGCTGCAACTAACGATTATTTTCATAGTCGATCAATCTGTTGATTATTTTCTCGATTATTCGATTAGTTGTTTGGTCTCTAAAATGTCAGAAAATGGTGAAAAATGTGGATCAGTGTTTCCCAAAAGCCCAAGATGACATCCTCAAATGTCTTGTTTTGTCCACAACTCACTCAGATATTCAATTTACTGTCACAGAGGAGAGAAGAAACTAGAGCATATTCAAATTTAACAAGCTGGAATCAAGAGTTTTTACCTTTTGTCTTAAAAAATTACTCAAACCGACTAATCGATTATCAAAATAGTTGGCAATTAATTTAATAGTTGACAACTAATCGATCAATCTTTGCAGCTCTAATCAAATTACCTTATACAGTGAGCTTCAGCTGGGAATAATTCACAAGGGGGTACTTGTAGCTGAGCAGAAAGCAAATAAATATTTTGCTCACATAGCAATGTCGTTTTTATGACTCCCAGTTTGATCATTATTGGAATTGTGTAGTCAAGGCTGTAACACTGTTTTTGGAATGTTCTGTATTACAGAAGCAACAAATACCCAAAAAAATGTCCACACATGTGAGCCCCACCCTGAGCCAGACATGCACATATCAGTCAGGATAGTCCTATCAAAAACTGAAACTTGGCAAATTCATTTCAATGGCACCCATCCCACCCACCCGCCCCCACAGTCTTATTACTTGGCAGGTTAGAACAGGCCATCTGCTACACCATATGGGCCTGGTTATTTTATGTTCAGGAGCAGTGTAGTAATGAAAGAGTTAACCTCCCTTTGCTACAGTAGAGACTGAAGGAATGCTGGAGCACCTGTCAGACTTAATTTACAAGACAGCTTGTTATCCGGCACAGCTCAGTTTCATACTGGCTGCAACAATTTCTCCTTGAATTGACAGTGAACATCAACATACACAGTGGAAGTCTGTGTAATGAACCTGTGCCTGTAAAAACGTTCCTTGCAAAAAAAACAGATTCAAAGCTAGAAAGTCAGAAGTTATAAAGGCTTTATTTGATGTTTGAAGGCAATAATATGTTGTACTTGTATTAAAGAATAAACAGTATTTTCAAATGAAGAACCTGAGCTTTCATTATTTTATTATATGGATGTTGGAATAGTGGTTGAAAACTGTGTTTCATATTACATCACCTATAAACACCAGAAAACATTAGATGGTATCGTCAGGGATTTCATACTGCCGGTATGATTCAGATCTTATTGAAGGCAGCCACATCTACAGACTGAACATAATCCTCGAAGGCGGTGATGGCTTCCTCCAGCAGATCCGTGCCCACTTTCTCATCCTCCACCACGCATCCTATCTGGAGCTTCTTGATGCCGTAGCCCACTGGGACCAGCTTGGACTGCCCCCACAGCAGCCCGTCCATGCTGACGCTGCGGACGCGCTGCTCCAGCTCGGCCATGTTCGTCTCGTCGTCCCAGGGTTTGACGTCGAGCAGGATGGAGGACTTGGCGACGAGAGCTGGCTTCTTGGACTTCTTGGCAGCGTATTCAGCGAGGCGCTGCTCCTTGATTCTATCCGCCTCGGCGCTCTCGGCCTCGTCGTCCGAGCCAAATAGGTCAATGTCGTCGTCGCTGGCGTCGTTTGTCGTAGCTGGGAGGACAAACTGACTCTTAGCTGACGGGAGGCTGGCTCTTTCCCTCTGAAAAGACTTGATGTGGTTATACCAGCGCATGAGGTGGCAGAAGGTCGAGCAGGGAGCAGAAGGGATGGCGTCAAACATTGCCATGTCAGCCTGGGACGCCGCAAAGCCCTCTATGTAGCTTTTGTCTGCCAGAAAATCATTGAGAGATTTAAGGCCGGCTGCTGTCCTCATGTCGCCAAACGCGGTTTTTGTGGAAGTTGGACGGGATGACAGGGCCTGCGAAGATTCGTCTTGCGTGGGGAACTTGTGCTTGATGACTTCCTGCATGGGGACGTCATGTGTGAGCGTGGTTTCTGCAGTGTGGCCACTGGAAGAACCAAGGCAACAAAGCAACAGGTAATGAGTCACTGAGTTGAATTACCATGCACTAACCCCAAAGCACAAGTAACCTAAATTAAGACCAGTCATGCATGTACGAGCCCATGCACACCATTCACAGCGAAAACACAATAGAGTCTTGTTAAGTTTTCATTCTTCTGCAGCCTTGTTTATAATTTATAAAACACAATGGCAGCACATAATGATGCTACACATACTCTTTATCCTTTAGTTTCCTAATGCAACAGCTGATAATCTGCAGCACACTTCAACCACAAAAGCCAAACACTTGTCATCTTTTTTGACAAATTTCAAGCCTCATATATTTTCCCCATGAATCTCATTGCTTTCTGTTTTTGTCTGACTTCTTTGTATTTTTGAGTAGTAGTTTAGGAAGGTGAAATCACAGGAAGGGCTCAATGTCCATCTCCAGGGCCGAGCAGGGCATGGTCAGCTCGAAGCGGTTGATGACATCCGGGTGGAGGACCCCGAGACGCCCTACGCTCTTTCCACGGGCAAAGATCTCTGCGCAGCGACCGGGGAAAAAGGTGGAATCTAAGAGAAAAAAGAAAACAGAGAAACACAGGGAATTAATCATTACTTTAACCCTACAGGTTGGAAGCGGAATTGTCCATTACCGCCATCGTAAATGTCTTGTCTCATTTGATCTACAGATCCGCTACCCGATCTGGCAAACTTGCATAGTACGGTTATAGCCGATATAGCGAATGCAGAAGTGCCGTTCACCCTGTTACAAGTGTATGAACCAACTATACGATTTTGGAAACATTTTTTAAAAAGGTACAAAAGAATCTATGGTGTTGCTTTAAGTGAGAAGTGAATTTTATAACACCTCCACTTGGCACCTCTTCTCTTACTAAAGCCCAGACTGCCAGGGAACTTTACACCCTTTTGTAGCTTCCTTTTCTAAAACAACAATTATCACCTTCAGTTTTCTTCCTGACAAACTATTTTTGACCAGTGTGTTACTATCTAACATGCCATCGGTTTGATCTGGCTGCTTCTTAGATCATGTTTCTGCCACTATATATTTGGAACATGCACACTATAAAATGTATGTGCACTTGCAGAAGCATTCATTTTTCTATTAAGTATTGATGACATCCTTGGTGATGAGCACTCATCATATCACAGAGATCATGAGTCAATCATACAGTGTGGGCGGTACCGTGCTGGCTTTCTTGTTCCTTGATTTTCTCTTGATAATCATTTGTTCACCCACATTGGTTATTAGTGATCAATGGTTAGCAGTGTTTATTAATTACATTTATTCCAAACAAACCCAAAACTTAAAAGGCAT
This sequence comes from Perca flavescens, assembly GCF_004354835.1. Taxonomy (NCBI): domain Eukaryota; kingdom Metazoa; phylum Chordata; class Actinopteri; order Perciformes; family Percidae; genus Perca; species Perca flavescens. The sequence continues at coordinate 29,286,175 of NC_041333.1, forward strand.
CACTTCCTGTGCAACATCATTTTTTCAAAGGAAAGCCCTTTAAGAAGTGAAAAACAAAGCATTAACAGGGTAGAAAACGCCACAGGTCATTACTCTAAAGCAACTACCTTTGCAGGCCATTTGATCATAATTAGATTTTCTGTCTCGGTCACTTGCATACACACATTTCTCCTTCTGATTAAAATCTGATGGTTAGTATGTACAGTCAATGTGAAAGGATCTCTTTGTTCAAACACACCAACATGCAAACAGACAGAAAGACGGACTTGTCAGAGATTTAACAAGATACATAGGTTGCCATGACAACAGCCCCACACACAGACATGGCATTCTCCCAGAGTGCACTGCTTCTTCCCACGCTGCCTTGCGAATGGGTTCCAGTGCCCACTGCTTAGATATTCACTCATCACTATGGATGAAGGCTTACCAAACACATGGACTGTACTTTAAAATGTGTGTGTATATGTATGTATGTATGTATGTATGTATGTATGTATGTATGTATGTATGTATGTATGTATGTGTGTGTGTATATATATATATATATATATATATATATATATATATATATATATATATATATATATATATATATATATATATATATATATACACACACACATCTCAAATGAAGCTGAAAGTTCTATCATTTATTTTGGTCGCCTGTTCTGTGTATTAAAATCGGTGGAATGTGCTTGCGTCGGTTCACACGTCATCTACTTGTACCATGAGCAGGATGCCATGGCAACTATATAAATAGCTCTGGTACATCTTAAATAACCAATCAGTCAATGAGAATCCTACACTTGAGCCAGGCCACTTTCCGCCCACTCTCCTCCAACTTTCAGCAAAGCTCTCAGCGGAAAGGAGAATTAGACAGTTGCATCAGATAACCAATATAACTGGCTGATGTTGCCAACATTTTGCCATAGGACTATTTGAGACAACTGGACAGAAAGTTCACACAGGTTCTTACTGAAGCAACAAAAACCTGCAGTGAAATGAAGGCCTCATTCTGCACAAAGGACCTGCTAACACACCTAAATAGATTGTTAGTATCAGTGACTTTAAGTGACGGTCATCATTTCTGTTGGTTATGATAACATTGTGCTCACCAAAGTAATTGTAGATATATGAGAATGCGGTGACATGTCTAAAACAGACAAACCAAAATTCCAGTGGGAAAAATAACACGAGCCCTCGGACGATCAGGTACAGAACAAGGCTGACGATATTCTATATATTTTTGGTTACTGTCAGAAAATCCCATGAAAAGACCAAAACCATCAATGTGTTAGTCCGCCCTCTAAATGTTTTTTGACTTCCCCAGTGTGTCTGTGTCTCTCAGTCCCAAGCCTATTTACTAGGGGTGTGACGAGACACTCAGCTCACGAGACGAGACACAATATTGGGTTAACAAGACAAAATTTTAATGCTATTTTAAAGAAAACTTCAATGATAAAATATGACTGGGATTGAAAGACACAAAATGAAAAACAAGGAAAGGTTTTGCCACAAACTCAAATAGCTTCTCTCCTGTATAATAAATCTCTTCAGACCTAATACTGTATCTGCAGCATTTCCACCGGGAATCCAAAATGCTGGCACACAAACCTTTTTACAATACTTTCCCTCTGTAATAACAAAGACCATTTCAGTTGTAAAAAATAATAGCAAACCTATTTATCCTATTTATTTAGAACATCATCCCTCTCCCTTACCAAACCCGTCCCTACATCCTATTAAATCAAATAATTATTAATTTTTTTACACTGCACTGGAACTTTTATTCTTGTATTTGTATCTGATTCTATTTTAGACCGTTTTTAATTGCTCTTTCATGTTAAATGTAAAGCTTTTTGAATTGCCTTGTTGCTGAAATGTACTATAGAAATAAAGTTTCCTTGCCCTCCAATCTCAGTCTGTCACCAGGGCATAGAAAATGCTTTTGTGCCTGTCAGTCATTTACCAGGGCATAGAGAAAGCTGCTGGCCTGTCTCATTCGGAATCGGAAGTATAACGTTAAATGCACCGCAATCTCACCATTATATTATATTGCAGCAAACGCTGTCTGCGTGAAATTTTGAATTCTGTAACCGCATTTAGGACCGCTTTACCGGCATTGCCGTGACACACTGTGACTTGAACAAGCTGCAGAGGTGACGTAGTCTCGTTCGTCTGCACCGCAGCTCATAAGGAGAAGATTCCAGATCAGCCCATATGAGCTTTCATTTTCTCAAAGGCAGAGCAGGATACCCAGGGCTCGGTTTACACCTATCACCATTTCTAGCCACTGGGGGACCATAGGCAGGCTGGGGGAACTCATATTAATGTTAAAAAACCTCATAAAGTGAAATTTTCATGCCATGCGACCTCTCTGCTATTTACATCTACTAAAGACATACATGTCAAGAAGTTTCATTTCTGAAAACAAGACTAAAAAATGGCTAGGCACTGTACACATTTGTTGCTCTGTTAAGTATATACAGCAGCAGTACGCCGTATGTGGCATTGAGTCAAAGTGTGTGTGTGTGTGTTTATAGTAATTAAGGAACATGTCACCCAGTGCAACAGTGTGGCTCATTTATGTGTTTTTAATAGTTTCTGATATATCAGTCTATAGATACACAGACAATACTTGTTAGTAGGTTCATTTCATTTTGGTTGTGGACTTTGTTGACAATAATAAATAAATAAATTATATATATATATATATATATATATATATATATATATATATATATATATATATATATATATATATATATGCAATTAACTTGCATTGTAATGTCATAATACATATATTAACTTATATAGTTATATAATTAACTTGCAGTGCATTTTTTGGTTCACTCTCACTGCTCTTATAGTCATTTTCGGCAGGCAGCTGTTTTCAGAAAAAAAAGTTCTAAAAATCAGCTGTATGCTACCTGCTTAGCACCAAACGGTAGTAGGCGGGTCTCGCCTAGAAGTTGCGTGGGTTCCATTATATAACGCCAGTGAACATGGTGGAGCATTTAGCAGCTAATGAGCCAGATATTTTCCCCAGGAGTTGGTAGAGACCAAAAACAGAGCTAAAAGAGGTGGACAGAAACATGACTCCAAATGAATGATGTTTCTCTGCAACTGCTGGATGTATAAATAAACAAGTATGCCATATCAACTTGTGAATGTGTTCGCTTGTTTCTGCTGCCCAAGTGACCAAAAAAGATTATTATTATTATTATTATTATTATTGCAGATTTAAATAAACAAAACAACAGTACTACTAACCTTCAAAAATACATATAAGCTGAACACTTGAGGTTAATTACTGAACAAAGAGACACATGAACTCTTTCCTGATGAAGAGAGTATGGGCCAAGACCTTGCATTGGACACAGTTGTTGAGTGAAACACGGGCATCTGCCTCTTAAGTGGTTTCTTCCTCCACTTCTGATCCCCTGACTCGCTATTTTATCCCTTTTCCCCTCTGCTGAGTGGAGGAAACTCAGCTGACATGTATTCCCTCAGCCCCTCACTCTCTCTGTGCTGGGAGTGATGGGGAGTTAGAT